>NC_060285.1:13466166-13673603 GCF_021613505.1 Equus quagga
GCACCTCCCATCACACTCAGGAGCACCTCCCATCACACCCAGAAGGAGCACCTCCCATCACGCCCAGAAGGAGCACCTCCCATCACGCTAACCTGGGAGCCAGCCAAGGGGAGGGGCCTGGAGAGTGTTCCAGGCAGAGGGAACAGCCCGGACAAAGGCCTGGAGGCACGAGAGGACCTAGGAGGTTTGGAGAAAGGCAAGAGGTTCAGGATGGTTCAGTTCGTGTGCATGCATGCGTGTGCCTGTGTGTTCACACATGTCCATGTGTGTATGTGTGTGGGGTACGTGTGTGAGCGTGTGCCCGGGTGGGGTGGGGCAGAACCCAAACCTTTCAGCCTGGTGAACAGACTCCTCATGATCTGTCCTGCACCTCTGCTTCTGTCTCTGCCCCAAATCTCCCCGGGGAGTCCTTGTTCATGACCGTGCAGCGTGTCTCTGGGTGGCTTTCTCTGCCCTGCCTGCTGGGCCAGGGCCCCAGTTCTGCGTCCCTCAGCTCAGACTTCGCACTGTTAAAATAAAGCAGAACAGAGACCAGGCCCGACAACCCCTGGAGCAGAGAAAACCAGTTAAGCCGTATAAGCAAAACGAAGCCGGGCTTATTTCAGCTACACGAGCGAGACTGAACTTCGCTTACTTCTTGTCAATGCCTCTGACAATCACAAAAGAGACTTAAGTCATCTTCCAAAAATGGTAGAAGATACTTACTTTTAACCAGTCCCCTGCCGTCTGGAAACTTCCATTGTAACAATCAAGGTTTAAAGGTTAAACGACTTCCTCACTTTCATTTCATAAGCCATCCTATAACGTCACGCCTCTGAGCCTCATACCGGTTTTCAGTTTGAAGCATTCCTGTTTGTGAACAGTTTGGATCTCACTCAGTAAAGTATTCCTATCAAATAAATCTCTGTCCATTTTTCTTTTGATACCGCTATCATAGTTTCCACATGGAATTCCCTGCACTATGAGGCCCTTGAAAGCCAGGCTGTGCCTTACTCATCTTTCATACCACACGCCTAACACAGTGGCTTGCATATAGCAGGTGTTCCATGACGGTCTGCTGAACGAAAATGCATGTGTTAGCATGTTAGTTAGTATTTTGTTTGGCTGCAAGTCACAGAATATGGGCATCTATATCTTAGAAAATATAAATGTATTTTTTCTGTCATGTAAATGCAGCCCCAGGGTTGTCAGGCCAGGGCTGTGTTAGCAGATTCACTATTCTCAGCATTTACCTACCTTAGTACCAGCTCCATCCTCAAGGTTGCCTCACAGTCCAAGTTGGCTGCTGGGGCTCCAGACATCAGGTTTGAATTCCAAGTGGAAGGGAAAAAGGACCAATCTCTCAGCTCGGCCAGCCCCCTTGTCAAGAGCTTTTTCTGGAGAAAAGCTCACCTAATGACTTTCTCCTTCACCTCCTTAAACCTCCCCTCTTAGCTGAAAGTGGGGCTAGGAAATACAGTCTTTAACCTGGGAACATTGCCACCCTGAATAAAATTAGGGTAGTACTGGTAGCAAGAAGAGGAACATGAATCTTGGATGCACAACCAGAACACTACAGCTCGTAGCTGGGAGCTGCAAGGCACAAGTTCCCTAAAAACCTAGAGAAAAGAAGTGAGGTGGCCTTCTTGGTGACAAACTTGATATTGAACACATACCAGGCTGACGCTGAGATGTACAAAGGCAACTTCACGGGACACAGGCCTGAAGCCTGGCAGCTCCCGGGGGTCTGAGAAAGCCCACACAGGTGCCAATGTGGGCAGTGCCCCTTGCTGACGGTTGGGGTCTGTGGGTGAGGCCACGGGGACGATTCCAGCACGAGGAGCTTGGTTATTTCAGTTCCACTGGGAAGACCACGTCCTTGAGACGCGTGTGCAGCCAACTGCCTTTGAGTCCAGGTCTCTGTCCCCATCTTGGGTACAAGTGGCTGTGAAATGGAACAGCTCAAACGCTCAGCTCGCTGACGTGCACAGGCTGGGACTCAGACAGACGCATATACGACGTGGCAGGTGACCAGTGCTAGAGGGAGAAAGTGAGTGAGGAGACAAGAACGCGAGGGAAGGGGCCAGGGAGCCGGGGAAGCGTCTCAGAAAGAAGGAGAAGCAGACGCCGAGATGCCGGAGTCCCATCTCAGCCCTGCCGTCGGCAAGCTGGTGTGTGGCTGCATCACTGGTCTCAGTTTCCCCCTCTGTGCCTTGGACTGGTGGCCAGAAGAGCCCAGTGACCAAGAACATGAGCCGTCGGGAGGGCGTCTCCCGCCTTTGAATCCCAGCTCACTGGTTAACTGCAGTCGCTGAGCAGGCGGCCTCGTCTCCCTGAGCCTTGTGGCCTCGTCTGACAAATGCGGATGCAGGCGGCTACGTGCAGGCGGGTGGTGAGGGCCTTGAACGAGGCAGCGCACATACAGTGCCCGCTAAAGTCGGGGCACAATGGACAGCAGCATCTCCCCCCCGCAGACCCCGCTGGACCAGGAAACGCGGTCCCTTCTTGACACTCTGCCTCCAGCTGGCACCGCCGCCAGTCCAGACTCCCTTTTGCAGCCTGTCTCCCTGGTGACAGTTGCTATGATTGTCTCAAAAGTTCAGCGGCGACCACCCATCTCACGGAAGGGCCCCCGCGCTGCTGTCTGAGTCCTTATGACCCGTGATTTATTAGGTTTGTCGTCCCTGATGACTTCTCAAATGAGCCCATAAATTACAAATATTAATAAAGTGTCCCTGGGTCTTAAACTGATAACTTGTATTATGGGGTCCATTTAGGGACCAATTACGATCGATGGACATTTCCGTCTGCATCACCATCCATCAGGGCACAAACGGCTCTAGGATTCGCGCCGGGGGTGGAAGGGCGACATCAGCCCAGGGGTGGAGCGTTATGTAGCTGCAGCCATTTCTTCTGCACCCACGGGCTGCATCTATTCCTAGACGCATCACTTAAATATGTTCCACACTCTCTTACTCCCCTTTGTGCTTCCAGAACTTTCTCTGGTGGGTGATTCATTCATTCATTCTTCATTCCCTTACTGCTTCCCTCCCTCCTTTGTTGAATGTTTACTGAGTACCTCTTATTTCTTTGGCCAACTCCGTAATTATATTGGTAATGATGACGAAGGCAATGATGATTAACAAAAAACAACCCTAGCTGATTTTGAGTACTAATACATGCCGGATTTTCCAGAGATAGAAACTGGGACACCCAAGCAGTAAAATAACAAGATCAGAGAGGTTAAGTGACTTGCCCAAAGCCACACAGCAAGGGAGGAGAGGAGCCAGGGAACTTTGAGCCAGTTCCTGTACTTCAGTCTCTTTTTCTATGAAATGTGTTCATTGACAGAATCCCTGTGACAGGGCTGCTGTGAGAACTGAATGTAAAGGGCCTTGAACAGTGCCGGCCTGCAGAAGGTCCTCAGGATGCGTTAGCTGCTGCAATCAGCACTAGGCCTAAACTTGATAATTTCGTTGAAATCTCCCAAAAGTCTCACAAGGAAGAGGACATCCAGGGTGAACCTTGCCCAAGGCCGCCCATGAAGAAGTGGCAGGGGTGGGATTTGAACCCAGGTGCCTCTTGTTGCAGAGACTTCACACTTAGGAGGCACTTTACCCCCCAACTCATCCGAGAAAGCAAAGCCAAGAGGGACCCCCAGCAGTGAAATGTATATATATGATGTGCATGTATATCAAACCATCATGTTGTTCACCTGAAATATATACAGATTTTATTTAAAAAAATTAAACAAAGAAGACCAAACTGCCCATGTGGCTTTCGTGGAAGGTTAGGTTCCCTCCTCCTGGGAAATCAGGGAGGACTTCCTGGAGGAGGTGGCCCTGGAGCCGTCTCTGAGGGCTCGGGGAGGAGGAGGTGCTGTAGAGATGGGGATGGTAACCCAGCGGGTGGGGTTCGCCTGGGGAAGAGCTGTGAGTTTGCCCAGAGCAGGGTGTCGGGTGGAGGGAGGCAGAATCGCTCTGCCGAGGACGTGGGCTCTGTGCCTGGCCACAGGGAGGGCCAGCCCTGGGAGGCAGGCATGACCCACGCTCCTGTGCCATGCCAGCGCCTCGCCAGCACGGGTGGGGATGGCACAGCGTCCCCCTCCGCGGTGGGTGGGCGGGCCGGAGGACAGGAGGCCTTGAACGCCGCAGCGGCGCACATAGCGGACCGTGACTTGGGGACTTGCCTTTGCAGGTTGAAAGGAAACCCTGACTTGGCACAGTTCTTTTTCTGATTCTGGGAGAACAGAAGAGAGAAGGGGAGTGCAGGTGGGAGCTCAGGATACACAGGAGGGAGGCCAGGTGACCGGGGCTCCGAGGACGTGCGGACCCCCAGCGAGCCGAGCTGCGGGGCCCTCCGTCGCTTCCTCCAAGGGGCACGGCCAGTGCGGGTTATGGGCAGGGGGACAGGCTGGGCGACATGTGGCTCGACAGGGATGTCCTGGGAGGTTGTCTGTGTAGAGGGCCGTGCAACCCGTTGCTCCCTTGGAAAGGGTCCACAGGTGCCTGCTGGAACTTTCAGAAAACGGTGTATTTTTACACTCAGATTATTTTTGAGCAGAAAAGACCTGGAGGGACCGTCTAGCCGAGACGGGAAACTGGCCCGAGAGGGAAGCAACTTTCCCAAGGTCACAGGGCCAGTTCAGTGGAGGCCCCAAGAAGAGCAGCACCGGGTCTCTTGACCCCTGATTTCATAGCATAGAAAATACCGGAGCCGGGACACCACTGAGGTCATCTCTCTCGTATGACAGATGCTCAGAGAGGGGGGCACATGACCTGCCTGGCCTGGGAGGCGGGGGCGCCACACAGTGGCCAAGGACTCCGGTTGTCAAGTGGGACAATCCCAGGTTCACGTCTTAACCCTGCCGCTGCCTAGCTGTGTGAGGTCTGTGTAGCGACGTCTCTGGGCTCGGGGTCCCCCATGGCTGAAGTGGGACTGGTGTGCTCAGTCACAGGCTTGTTGCGAGCGTTAAATGAGTTCCTGCGAGCACAGCACAGGGGTTGTGCCTGGCGACCCCGCCCGTTGCGTGCTGTTGTTCTCATTTCCCAGGCTGCACGTGGTGGGTGGCCGTATTGTGGGGGTTGCTGTGGCTGACTCCCCACTGCTCGTTGTTCTTGTCCTGTTGGGCGGTGACGCTTCAGTTTGGGGAACTGACTTAGGCTCCAGGCCTGAGCCCAGATGGATGGAAACCAGAAAGCTGGGAATTATCCCACTCCTTTTCCTCACGTTCCACATGGACTCCATCAGCCTATCCCGTTGGTTAGAGCTTTCATGGTGCCTGGAATCCCACCACTTCCCCCGCCCCCTCGGTCGCCCTCCGGGTGAGCAGATTGTGTCCTCGCCTTGGACGACTGCATCAGGACAACTGCTTTTCCCCTTTCCCCCGCAGTCTGTATGCCCCGTATCTCGTCTCCCTGCTTGAGCACCTGCCCGGCCCCCTGTGAATCCGGAGGAGAACCAGTAGCCTCCGGGCCCCTGGGAAATCCCATTCCATGGCTTCTCTGTGCTCCAGCTCCACAGACCTCCTGGCAGTTCCTTCCAACACACCAGACACACTCACATCTTTGCATCTGCTGTTCCTTCTGTCTGAAATGCTTTTCCCTACACAGTCTCATGCTCACTCTTTTGTTCCCGATAGTCTGCTCAGACACCCTTTCTCAGCCAGGCCCTTTGTGTTCACCCTGCTCTGGAACCCTGATCCTTCTTTTCTTTTCTATGGCACTGACCTCCTTCTTATGTGTGATACGATTTTAGCATGTGGATGGCTTAGCTCTTATCCTCCTGCCAATTAGGTTGTCAGCTTCCCGTTTCCCCAGCCTGGGCCCCCCCTCCTCCAGCCACACGAATATTTACGCCGCACAAGGGTGAGCTTGGGACCACCACTTGGACGTCAGTGCCATCTCCACGTCTCATCCCCTTGCATCGGGACCACCTGTGCCTGAAGCACAACGCTAAAACTTACAACAAAAGTTAAGTAAATTGTGCCTTGTGTTTAACACTATTTTACTATAATTAAAATAGTACACTAATCTTTAGAATGAACGAAGAGTGAACCACGTTTTTCTCCTTTAGGTGGAATTTTTCTGACAAGACGGTATAATGGTTGGTTAGGACAAGCTTCACTTCTTATTAGGTTTCCACAGCACAGCTATAAAGAGGGTCATTTTTGCAAAAAACGCTGGAGGGCTTCCTAAGTTTTCCTAAGGGCCTCTCTTAGCGCTTTGATATTTAAATTATTCTCTTTGGAGGTACTTACTCATTATCCTCATTGATTTCCTCTTTGTTAATTATTAACAGGTCTTACCCTTCTAGATAGTACTAATAATTAATATTTTCTGAGCGCTCACGACGTGCTGGGCTCTCTGTGTCTGTTAATGGATTTATTTTGACCGCAAGTCTGTGTGGTAGGACGTATTGTTCCACGTGTGTTATGCGGGAATGGAGGCGTGGAGAAGTTCGCTGACTTGCTCCTGGTTGTGCGGCTAGAAAGTGGAGGAACAGGGCCTTGAACGACAGAGCCTGCTTCTCAACCGCTCGTTTGTCAAAGACACGTGTGTGATCTGAGCCATGCCCTAAGATCACTTTGGCTGATCTCATGGACTCCCGCTTCCTTTGTGAGATTTGCATTTTCAGATGAAATTCACCTGCATTTCATGTGCACGGCATCACGGGATGCAGATGTCCCACAGTCCATGAGATTGACTGACGACTGACCCAATGGCGTGATGGGCTGAGACGGAGACTGGTGCTGAGGAGGGCGGGACAGCTGAGCAAGGACGCCTTTGCAAGTGGCCAGTCCGCTGATGATTTTTGCATTTGGCCCTGGAAGGAAGTGCATGAGAACTGCTCTAGGGCTGGGTAAACTCACAGCTGGGCATTTAGAGTGAAGAGCCCAGATCTGCTGCCACGGCTGTTCCCTGGATTCGTTCTTTGACGTAATGAAAGGCCAGCCATGACCGTCTGATGGGCTGGGCCCAGGGCAGGAGGGGAGGATGTATCGGGGGCCATCAAACTGATGTTTGTTGGACACCAACTCTGTGCCAGACTTCTGGGAGATTTCATTAGTCTTTACCACAAGCCGGGGAGAGAGGTATGACATGCCCATTTTACAGATGAGGCCCGGGAGGTAAAGTCACCTGGCCTAGGCACTCAGATCCAGATTTAAACTCTGGCTTATGGGTCACCTAAGCCCAGGCTTTTTCCATTGTCCTGCACGGTCTCCTTGCTAGTACAGAGAGATCAGCTGAGGGTGACCTTGGGGACCTCTGGCAGGGTTGGGCCGGGAGGCAGCCAGGGTGGTTGTGCTGGCAGGATGTGAGAAGCTGGGCCTGTAGGAAGTGAGACAGCCCTGGATAAGCCCCGTGGGGCCAGCTTGCCGGCGTCTGTTCCATCGGCTGCCTCCTGGCCTCTCCAATTCCATAGATTTGGAAACAGACTGGTTCTCTAGGAGCAAAAAGGGAGGCTGGCCTTCTAATGATTTCATCGCTGCCACTTACAAAAGCTCAAGAACATGTCACTTCCCAGTTTAGGGGCTGCAAATTGCCAGCTCCAGAAATGTCAGGTTGGCCAGCTGGAGAAGTGCCAGAGTGAGGCTGAGGGACATGGGAAAATTTCTGCAGAGCCCCACGGAACACAAAGGGAGTGTGGCTCTTGATTCATATACCCATTACACACAGTGTGTTGCATGACCAGGCTAATAGGAAATAAACCAGAGGAGCATCTGTCCATGCTTGGGCACACACAGGCCTCAGGATCGCTCAGTCCCAGCTGACCACCTCCCGGCCTGGCCCCTGGAGGCTGAGGACATGGAGAAAATTTTTGGCACAGCCAGGAATCATCAGAGAGGGGGCCACACACATCTCACAGTCAGTTCGCATGGGCCACGAGATCTCTTTTCTCTCCCTTAGTTTCCCTAGGGGGTTGGGGTGGGGTCAACGTCATCCTTTTGGTCCAGATCCTTTGTGTAGGGTCCTTGGCTGAAGAGATGAGAGCTGGGCCCCCTGCACCGTCCCTCCTATGTATGGCCCGAGCTGCTGCCACTCCCCATAGGGCCTGTGGCCGTTGGGAAGGGCTCTCCTTGGGGCAGATGTGGGCGGGCGTGGAGCCCGTAACCAGGGAGAGCTGCGTTTTCCCGGCCCCTCAGTGGGTGCTCTTGTGCAGGGCATGAGCTGTTCACTCACCGGTGGTCACAGGGCCCTGGTGGGGGCAGAGGGAACCCGCCCTGCAGGGAGGCAAGCGGTCAGGCTCCCGAGGCTGGGGTTTGGCCCTCCCTCCTTCCTCTGGCCTCCATCCTCCTGTGACTTCCTTCTCTTTCCCTCCCATCTCCCCTCCCTATGCTAGGGCGACTCCATTAGGACTTTGGGGAATAGTCTTGGGGTTCAAACGGACTCTGGAGGAAACGGAAATGACTCTCCACACAGAGAAAAGTGCTCTGTCTCGTCAGTAACCCAGGAACTAGGAATTTAAGTGATAACGGGATACCTGGAAATTGTTTTATACAATTGGCTCATTTTGAGCTTTTATTCAGCGTATAACTCTCTGGGTGTGTCTCAAGATGTAAACGCCTCACAGTTCATAGTGTCCAAAATTCCGGAACCCCAGAATACTGAAAATGGGCCTTTCAGTCCCTGGGGGACGGTCCCCAAGCACCTGCTCAGTGCTGGGCTCCTCTGAAGCAGGAAGGCAGAGCTGGAGGTCATCATAGTCTGGACCAAGCACACACGTGGGGACAGGTGTGACTGGGGTGGCAAAGCGGTCACGAGCAGAGCCCTGCAGGCCAGCACCTCTGGATGGATCCAGACCATGGCCCTCCCTGGGGGTGACCTTCACGAGGACTGGTGGGCACCAAGCTCTGCCACAAGAGGAACCTAGCAGGGACTCAACACGTGCCTTTTAATGTGAAGGAGGCAGACAGGACGAGGGGGCGGCCGGAGCAGGGGGACAGGGAGGAGCTTGTCTTACCTGGGGAGCTGTAAGTCGTGCAAGGAGCACGCGTGTAAGAGGGGAGGGGGCTGGACGGCAGAGGCTTTGAATAGCACGCCGAGGAATTATCTGGCTCCTCTGACCGCGGGGTGTGCCAGTTGTCAGTCGATCGTCTCTCAGCTCCAAACCCAGCCTCCCTTGCCCAGCTTTCCCCCTGTGGAGCTGGGCCCTGCAAACGTTTCTCCTCCTCCAGCAGGCGCAATGCTGGGCCTGGTCAGCAGAGGGCGCTGGAGGGCCCCGGGCTTTTGTTTCGTGGCCTAAGCAGGTGGCTTCCACATCAGCAGCTGCCTTCCCTGCCAGGGACACGAGGGGACCCTGATGAAGCCCCTCGCCCAGCGAGGCCAGCTGCACCCCACTGAGCCCCGGCCTGTGGCAGCCTAGCAAACTTCCACCACCCGGCCGGCTCAGCCGCACCCTCTCCAACGAGGTCTGCCTCTCAGTCTCGGGTGGGGTGCAGCTTCTTTCAAATGTGTGCCTTCCCTGGGTGCCCAGCCTCCGCCCCGGGGGGCGGGGGGGGAGCCCGCTCCTTACATCCGCTATTTCTCTTCTCTTTATTCCTCTCAGTAGTTAATCCCCGTTGCTAATTAATAATTCTCTATGTTAAATTTTCCCCGGTTTGGTCTCCTGACTGGACTGTGACGGATACATAGGGTGGCTACGGTTTGGATGAGAGAGCGTCAGATCTTTGGGTCTAGAGACCCAGGTCTCTCAAGCTGTGTGATGTTGGCTAAGCCTCCCTCCCTCTCTGGGCCTCGGCTTTCAGTGAAATTAGTGGTTTGGACTAAGTGAGCCCAGATGTCCCTTCTAGCTTTGCGTGTCTGGCCCTAAGGCCTGGTAGGTCCCTCACGTCTTTAAGAACCCACCCCTCTAGTGGCACAGATGGGGGGTCAGCCTTGGAGTGGGGTCTGAGGGGCCAGGAAGGACTCTAGTCTGGAGTCACAGGGCTATGGATGCACCTGGCTTCTCTGAGACTCAGTTTCATCCTGTGCGAGGTGCGGGTCTTCCTGTTGCCTTACAGAATGGGGGAGCAGTGAACCCGGAAGAGAGTCGAAGCCTCTTTATGAACTGAATCTCTGCCCCCAGTGAAGCATCGTTGTCAGAGAACGTGCCAGAGGCGAGCTTGCAGAGCGGGGGCGTCGGGAACCCAAGGGTCTGCAGGGGCCGCTCCTGGTCATCCTGTGACCTCACCCCCGGGCATTCGGCGTCCTGGCCCACCTCGGTGTGTCAACACATCACTTCCACCTCCGCCTCTCTTGTCCCGTGGCCTTTCCCTGTGTGTCCGGCTCTGCGTATGCTCTCTTCTAAGAAGGCCACCAGTCATATGGGTTGGGACCTGCCCTAATGGCCTCCCGACTCCATTACACCTGCCAAGACCCTCCTTCCACATAAGGTCGCATTCACAGGCAGTGGGGGTTGGGCATCAACATCTTTTGGGGGGAACCCAGTTCAACCCATAACTGTAAGCAAAGCTCTTCCCGTGGTGTCGGTGCCTCGTGCGTGCTCAATAAATATTAGCCCTTCTTATGGCTTCTGAGGCTCGAAGGAGACAAAGTTCACAAAGTCCCTTTGCGCGTGATAAACCAGGGGCAGAGCCAGGCTTGGCCATCGGTGCTGTCTCGACTGATGTTATAGGAGATGCCTTCAGCTGGAGGCAGAAGCCACAGACTCCTCAGGGAAGAGAAGGTACCAGTCAGGAACTCTGCGTGCGGAGGGTGGGGAGGGGAGAACACGGGGCGGGGGGCAGGAGGCGTCTCCCCACCGTGGGTGGCCGGCTGTGGGACAAGTGCCAGACACACTGGGAGTGGGGCCCAGAGTGTGGGCAGCTCAGGCAGGGCCAACCCAGGGCAAAGGCGGAAAGAAAGTGCCACCTCTTGGGCCGGGCCTCGCCGCTGGGATGGCTCGACGGCCTGGTACGTTGCAAGGTCCTGTTGTCTCTGCTTCCGAAATATCTCCCGAGCCACATTTCCTTGCACCGCCTGTTCAAGGTGCCATGGCGTCTCCTCTGGACAAGCATGAAAACCTCAACCCCAGGGCTCCCCGCTTCTCCCTGTGCCCTCCCTCCCTGCAGTCATCTGTTAACACAGCGGCCAGACTCCCCCTTTTGAAAACATAAGTCAGATGGGGCTTACACCTGCTTGCACCTCCACAGGCTTCTCATTGCTCTGGGATTCCCTTGGCCTCCAGCCTCCTCTCGACTGGCTTCCCTACCATCCTCTTGCTCCCCCAGCACCACCTCCCTGTCTCTTCCAGTTCCTCCAACACATCAAGTCTGGTCCTGCCTCAGGACCTTTGCACTTGCTGCCTGTTTCCTCTGTATTGGAAAGTCCTTTCTCAGGTCTTGGCCTGGCTTCCTCCTCTTGTCATTCATTCCAATCTCTGTTCAGATGTCTTCCCTGCTGACCCCATTTAAAGGAGCTCCCCGTGCCAGTCTCTCTCTGTCTCTGTGCTCTTTCTGTTTTTCCTAATACTTACCTTGATCTGAAATTATCTTGTGTTTTATGTATCTCCTTGTGTGTCTGTTTTTGCTCCTAGAACGTAACAGGCAGAAAGAGATGAGGAATTATGAATATCTTGTTTACTTCTGTATCTTTAGTGCCAAGAACAGGGTATGGAATAAATGGGAGCTCAGGAATATTTGTTGCGTGAATGAACAATAGGACCAAAAGGACGTGGAATGTGTGTGCGGGGAGGCATCGGGGGAATTCAGCACGAGCCCTTCTCGCCACTCGTCCCCTGGTTCCCAGTTTTGATAAATAAACCTCTGCAGAGGAGGCTGAGTAATATTCCTAGTTGCCACTTTCTCAGCGTCGTTGGCATTGTACTAAGCTCCTGGCAAGGACGATCTCATCTGTCCACCTGGCGACCCCAGGGGCAGGTGCTTTACCGTCCTCGTGTGGCAGAGAAGGGAACTGACACAGAGAGGTTCAGCTGATTGTCTAAGGGAACACAGCTAATGCGTGGTGGAGTTCGGGCTCCCGGCGGGCAGCGTCCCTCTCTGGCTGGTGTACCCACCTCTTCTGTCACTTGCACGGCAGGAAACGGCCTGACGGTCCATCCTGAGACCTTGCTCTACATCCAGTTTCCCCGTATGGGACCCCGTCCTACTTTAGGGGGTCCCCTGAGATTATGGGGGTCTTCCTGGGGTTACAGCCTGGCTGCCAGACCTCTCTGATGCTCGACTCTCCGAATCTTGACCTTCCCTACATTCCGGCTTGTTCTGCCCGGGACCTGGTGCCGGGCAGACTGTCCTTGTAATTCACTTAACGGTGCTTTCGGCTGCAAGTGAGGGAAACCCCGACTCAACCTGCCTTAAACAAGGAACTTTATCATTTCTGGTAACAGGTGTGGAGCCCTGCGTGGACCCTGCCGCCAGCAGTCTCTTGCTGCATCCCCGCAAACCCGTCCATCTCCATCCTCATCAGAGAGAGGGAGGAGCTGCTGAGGCTGCCCACTGAGGTCCTGGGGCCCAAGGAACCGGCCGTCTGCTCCAGGACACAGCCATTGGATGACTAAGGAGGGGACCGTGGAAATTCAGGCATCTGGGAAACGCCCCACTCCTCGGTGCTCACAGCCAGAGAGACCAGCAGGATGAACCCACCACGCTCACAGCCCCGTGTGCAGCACTGCCGTGAGGAGCCAGGACCCCGGGTCATCAGGGTGAAGCCCAGTGCGAGGCAGGGCCACACGGGGGCCCAGAGCACAGAGTCTGGAGCCAGCTGGTCTCGGTGGGAGCCTTGGCTCTTCCCCCTGGAAGCTGTGGACCCTCGGGCATGTCACATACCTCTCAGTGCCTCAGTTTCCTCTTCCATAATATGGGGCTAGTTACAGAGCCTGCTTACAGGGTGGTCGTGAGGCTTCAATGAGTCGCTGTATGTGAAGCCCTTAGAGGCGGTTGGCTATTCCACCCCCACCCCACAAAATCTCATCCCCTACTGCCTTCCGAACCTGACTCAGTTTCCCACATCTCCCAGCTCCCCAGACCAGCGGCCGCCCAAGGGAGTCGGAGGCAGCCGTCGGCCCAGGTCGGGCAAGAAGGGCTGTAGAGAATTTCAAACAAGAATAAAAGCAATAAAAGTCAGCCTGCTTTTCATAATCACCGTGCACCCACAGCTCCAACCAATGTGAGTGATAGCATAGCCCCCCTGCCGGCATGAACGGTCCCGCCTCCCCGCAGTCTGGGGATGCCCCAGCCCAGCCCCTCTGCCGTGCCCTCTAGGACCATGGGGCGCCATCAGCAGGACTCCCCACACACAGCAACCCCCCCCCCCCCGCCCCCGCAGCCCCTTGCCCTCTTGGTCTGGAGGACGCCTGGAGCTCCCCCAGCACACCGTGTCCCTGGCAGCCTTTCAAGTAGGTTTTTCTCCTCTCCCACACGCCGTGTTCGGCGGGGGTGCCTTGCCCATCCTTGCTGTCCAGGACAAGGCGTGGATGATGAGATTAAAACCTCTGCCAGCCCTTCTTCCTTGCAGTCATCTGTGGACCCCGAGTTTGTGTCTCTGAGACCGAAGCTCTTAGCCTCTGGCTACCTGCCAGGCCTCCAATATGGACTTCGGGTCCAAATCTGGGGGATTTTAGAGTCTGCAGAGAGGACTCCTCCAGCACCCCAGCCCCTGGGTTCCTTAGACGCCTCTCCTCCGATGCACTTGTCCTTACGCCTCCCTCAGCCAGTCACCCCTTGGTTACCCCTGGACCTGTTTTCACCAATATCTGGCAGCTGCCCTGCCCCACAGCCTGGAGGGTTCCTCGCTTCACCCAGCGCCTCCTGTCTTGCCTGTCACTTGTCTTGCCTGTTCTGCCTGCATTTCACTTTATGCTTGGACCTACGAATGAGGTAGCCGTCCTGTTCACTGCTGGCTCCTTCTGTCTTTCTTTCTGGTTCCTTCTCATCTCTCTGAACTCTCCCTGTTGGAGGGCCCCAGGGCTCAGCCCCCGGAGCATCCTCTCCACTGGCGTCCACACCCCTGTGATCTCATCCAGCTCATGGCTTGGGTCGCCATCCACGCCCTGATGTCTCCCGGGTTTCTCTCCAGTCTGGTCCTTTCCTTTGAAATGCAAAGCTGTCTGTCTGGCTGCCTCCCTGGGTCTCCACTTGGCCATCTAATAGACATTTCAAACTGGGCAAGTCCCCAGCGGAATTCCTGACTGTCCCGTCCCTCTCTAATCTTCTCCGTCTCAGAGAATGGCGACTCTCTTCCTCCAGTTCCTCAGACCACCTCCTTAGAGTCATCCCCGATGTCCCTCTTTCTCTCACACCTACTTCCTAGTCATCAACAACCCCGTTGGCTCTACTTTCAAAATATATTCAAACGCTGACCACTCCTCCCCGTCTCCATCATGACCACCTGGGCCAAGCTGCCTTCACCCCTCCACTCCAAGCTGGTCTCCTTGCTTCTGCTCTTGCCCGACCCTACATTCTACACCAGAGAAGCCAAAACTGTAAACTATTCGTCAGATCATGCCACTCCTCTGCTCACCTCCACCCCCCGCCCCCACAGTGGCTTTCTAGCAGACTTGAAATAAAATCCAGAGTCTTCCATGCTTGACCTGGCTGTAGACTGCCTCTCTGACCTCATCTTCCACCTCCCTCCCCCCACCTCACTGCCCTCCCATCGAGGTCACACCTGCCGTCCTTCCACCTGGAGCACTCGTTCCTACGTCTCTCTGTGACCCACTCCTCACTCAGTCAGGTCTCTGCTCAAATGTCAGCTCCTCCAGGAGACCTTCCTTGATATACCCTACCTCAGTAGCACTTCCCAGCATGCACTTCTCTTTCTTCCCCTCCTCCTCTTCCTTCTCCTCCCCTCCCACTTATTTAACTTCAGAGCACTCATCAGCTACTAACACAAACCGTATTTTTCTGGCTATCATCTTCCTATCCTGCTAGACTGTCGCTCCTTGAGGACAGAACTCTGATCTGTTTTTTTTCCTGTTGTATTCCAGCCAGTCAACAACTGTTACAATTTTTGAAAAAGTTTATTGTTCATGTCACTCTCCCTGTGACCCTCCCCACACACATTCTAACGTCTCTGAAATCGGGATGTTTCTTAACATCACCGCTGGCTGGGAAGCAGTCATAACACAGTTGTCACAGCTCATATGTTCCAATCACGACTTCCGGATCAGGTGTCAGCAGCTGGGAAGGAAATCCGGAGACCACGGCCAAGCGTTGTTTTAAGATATGCGGCATCTTCTTTATCCATTCATCCTGTGATGGGCACTTAGGTTGCTTCCAAGTCTTGGCTGTTGTGAAGAATGCTGCGATGGACATAGGGGTGCGTGCATCTTTTCGAATTAGTGTTTCCGTCTTCTTTGGGGGCACATGTGTACAGTGACGGACGGCAAATAGACTTTTGGTGGTGAACACGATGCCGTCTATACAGAAGTTAAAACATAATGATGTACACCAGAAACGTATGTAATGCTATGAACAACGTAACCTTAATAAAAACAAAGAAATGCTGCGTTACCCAGGGGCACTGAGGACGATACTGTGTGCAAAACAAGGACAAAAGCAAAACAAAGATTTTGAGCCAAAAAAGTGATTCAGAAGCGTTGGTGTCTGGATATGGTACATTTTAGGAGCACCTTTATCAATTTATCTTGCATACATTTTCTTTTTATGTATTCACAAGTGTGGCACCAAGCTATGTTTAAATAGTCTAAAATAACTTTCAGTAAGTGTAAAATAAAAAATCTAAGTAATAGGAAAGCATTATGCTATAGTTTAATTTGGCAGCATTTTCCCTTGTTAGTGGTACATAAAAATGGTGCATTTTATAAACGTGTTAAACCAAGGGTTGGCACACTTTTTATGTAAATGGTCAGATAGGCAATATTTTAGGCTTCCAGGTGGTACAGTCTCTGTCATAATTACTTAACGGCCACTGTATTGCACCAGCAGCCACCGACAACCCTTAAATGAACAGGTGTGGCTGTGTTCCATGAAAACTTTACGGGATTTAGATTTCATATAATTTTCATGCATCCTGAAATATTACTCTTCTTTTGATTTTTTCACCTGTATCAAAATGTAAAAAAAAAAACAAACAAACCACTCAGCTCCTGGGCTGAACAAAAACAGGCCCGAGGCTGCAGTTTGCTGCATCCTGTATTAAATTCAGTGAAAGGTGGTAACCTGCAGTACAGACGGGAAGCTGGAGCCAGAGCGTCAATGAAATAGCTTGCTCAAGAGAAAAGACTCCTAGATCTGGAAGCTCTTAGGCATTGTCTGCTGTTCCATCTGCAGGTGGAGAAACCGGATCCTGGCGCCTTACGTACAGTTACGGTCACCCAGTGAGCCGTTGGCATTGCCAGGACAGGATGCTTGCTGTTATAAACCGTGTTTTTCAGACACAATAATGGGTGTAAACGTGCACCCATCACAGTGCACCAAATACAGTACGCGGCACGTCTTAACGTCTTACTAAGTGTTACTCCCCGCTCCTGCTAGGCCAGCCCTCCATCCTTTTTGGAGGGGAGGGGGCACCCTCCTGTTCCTAAGGCCGTGCGCCCCGCCCAACCCCACCCGCGCTGGGCCGCCTCCCGCCGCCACGTGTCGCCCCAGGGGCCGAGACGGGAGACCGTCAGGAGTGGGAGGACAAGCTCAGCGATCTGCGCCTCCAGCCCCCTCCCCCTGCCCCCTGGAAGCTATTTGTGCTTCTTTAAACCATCGCCCGGGGCACTTGCCTTCCTCCCCTCACCTCTTTATCGCTCACTGCGCGCTCTCTCCCCAGTTAGTGGTTCATTTACTGCTCAATCTGTGATTAATTAAAACAATTTAAATAACTGTGCTGATGCTAAATTCATTTGCAGCCACCTCCGCCGCGCATGGCTGCCGAAGCGCGCGGGAGCCGTGGGCGCGCCCCGCCGACCGCCAGGGGGCGCTGTGGTCTCAGGTTTCACCGGGACCGCGGCCTCGGCTCAGGGCCGGTTCCCGCGCCAGGAAAGGGTTAAAACGTGCACGCTCCCCGCTCCCACCCACCTTGTCTTCTTCCACGTGGGCTCCCACCGTGCCCTCGAAGTCCCCAGAGAACCTCCGGGCTAATCCAGAGCAGGAAATGTCAGGGAAGCGAACTCCGTTCTCCTGCCCTGAGTCAGCCCCAGAACGTTCTGGGGACACGTTGAGCTCAGACAGCGGGAAGGTCTGGCTTGCAGGAGGGGAAACAGAGGCACAGACTGTGTGAGCCAGAAGCCTCCAGGTGGCCTTTCTTGCTGGGAGAAAGGAGCAGCGGCGCAGGGCAGAGGCCCCGGCCTGGGTTCCTCCACCATGAGTTGTGTATTGGTTTGATAGTGTCCCCCCAAGTGCACGTCCGCTCAAAACCTCAGAATGTGACCTTATTGGGAGAAGGTTACTTGCAGATGCGCTTAGTTAAGGCTCTCAAGATGAAACCATCCTGAGTTTAGGCTGGGCCCTGAATCCAAGGACTGGTGTCCTTATGAGAGTCACAGAGAGACGCTCATATATAGGGAAGATGGCCATGCAGAGACGGAGGCCGAGACCGGAGTGACGTGGCCACAAGCCGAGGGGCCCAGGAACCGCCAGAAACTGGAGGAGGGAGGAACGATTCTCCCCGAAGGTCTCCGGAGGGAGCACTGCCCGGCCATCACCCCAGCTTCAGACTTCTGGCCTCCAAAACCATGAGGGAATAAATTCCTGCTGTTTTCAGCCAGTTTTAACCCGTTTTAACCAGGTTTGTGTAATTGGTTACGGCCGCCGCGGAAAGCAAACACAAGGTGTTAAGAAAGAAACCAGCCTGGGAGAGCCTGCTGGGGGCAGGCGCTTTGCTAAGCGCAGTCACAGACGTCTGCTCATTTAAGTGGCAAAACCCCGCCCCAGCCCGGGGCAGCCTGGACCCAGGGCTGCTGGTGGCGGAGCAGCTCTCCTGCCTCCCTCTCCACGGCCCCGCCCATTTCCCGGGCTCAGGTCTTGTTGGTGAGGACAGAGACGTTTGCTGGGTGAGCGAGGGTCGAGGGCGCAGGCTGCCCTCAGGGGGAGCGGGCCCGGCGGTGGGATGACGGTGACACGTGGCGTCCGGGCGTGCTCCGGTGCAGGGAGCACTGTTCAGTCCCGGCTGGCCCGCTTACAGATTCGCACGGCGCGGATGGGTGAGAGGGACCGTGACCTTGGGCCAGGCCAGGGGTCCCCACCCCCCAGCCCCACGTCCCCCCCACTTCCCCCCCCTCCCCCCACCCCCCCGCCCCCTCGCCGTCCCCGTGTGTTTTGCCCCCAGGGCATGCTTGGCAATGTCTGGAGACGTTTTTGGTTGTCATAGCTGGGTGAGGAGGTGCTGCTGGCAGCTAGAGAGTGGAGGCTGGGACGCTGCTAAACATCCTACAAGGCACAGGACAGCACCCCCCACCCCCCCCACGAGAATTATGCAGCCCCGAGTGCCAGTGGTACTGAGCCTCTAGCGTGTATCTTTCCTGCTCCTCCATCATTGCGATAAGCTCCTCGACTGTTTGGTCCTTTAGATACCTGCCTGGCCAACTCATTCCACCTCTTTGCTCAAAATGCCACCTTGTTGATGAGACCTGTTCCAACCATCTTATTTAAAATGGCAACCCTGAGGCTGGCCTGGTGGTCTAACAGTTACATTAGTCACACTCTGCTTTGGTGGCTGGGTTGGGTTCCCAGGTGTGGACCTATACCACTCCTTGGTGGCCATGCTGTGGCAGTGAGCCACGTACGAAATAGAGGAAGACTGGCACAGATGTTAGCTCAGGGCTAATCTTCCTCAAGCAAAAAATAAATAAATAAATAAAATGGCACCCCTGCTCCTCCTCTATGGCCCTCCCTTATCCCTTTTATCTTTCTTTTATTTTAATTTTATTTTTTAAGCCTGTTTTCTTTTCTTGTTTTTTGAGGAGATTGGCCCTGAGCTAACATCTGTTGTCAATCTTCCTCTTTTTTTTTTTCTCCCCTAAGCCCCAGTGCACAGTTGTATGTCCTAGCTGTAGGTCGTTCTAGTTCTTCTGTGTGGGATGCTGCCACAGCATGGCTTGATGAGCTGTGTGTACATCCGTGCCCAGGATCCGAACCCGCGTACCCTGGGCCACTGAAGTGGAGTGCACGAACTTAACCGCTACACTACCAGGCTGGCCCCAATCCTGCTTTAAAAAAGAAAGTTCATAACACATATGCCTTCTAGTATCCTAATTTTGCTACTTATTTCCCATATTTCTAGTTCATTGTCTATCTCCAACAAAGCATTTTTTTGGCCCTATCTTCTTAACTAGTGTATTCCTAGTGCCTAAATATTCATTGACTCAAATGATGCCCTTTCAGCAGATTTCTAATGCGCTCGAGCATGCTCAAGGCGCTGAGGGGTCTGACAGCAAGGAAGCCAGTGTCTCTCTTTCACCCAGGCTTTCTCCACCGTCCCTGACCTCGGAACTGGCTCCCTTTGTCCCTCCATCCCCCATCAACCAGGCCCATCCTGCAAACTCGCTCTGGCAGTCGCTGCTGTGTTCCAGCCCCTTCCTGGGGACATCTGAGGGCAAAGATTCCGAAGGGAAGGGTTGGGGAGCCTTGGGACGAAGTTGTGGGGACAGAACTGCCACCAGGAGAGCTCCGTGGGGACAGAGGCGCCAGGGGCTGGCCCAGATGGGCAGGCACTCGGCCTGGAGCTTGGACGCCCGCCGCCTGGGAGGGGGGCTCAGCTGGGCAGCGCCTCCTTTGCACCCGTGTCAATACTACATTTGATGAGGGCTGGAAAGAGCAAGACAGCATGTGCCCAGGCCCATTCTTTGGAGGAGCTGGGAAAAGAAGGCCTAGCCTAATTTTCTGATCTAACAGAAAACTGGTGGTAGTTCTGTGAAAAGTCAGGGTGTGCGTTTAGGAGATGCTGACCAGCCTGGCTGTCTCTTCTGAGACCCTGTGTGCTGGGAAGTGGTATCTGGGGAACCAGGACCAGCTCGATTTGAAGGGATGCTGGCACTCCAGCCTTCATCCAGAGGATGGCGACACGAGGATGAGGGGGCTGGGGTCCCCGCCAAGGTGGGGAAGGGGTGCTGAAGAGGAGACGAGGGTGGCTGAACTTGATCACTGTGGCCGTATGGGCCGGAGCCAGGATCAGTGAGGGTCACTTACAGGACAGGTGGGTCTCAGCCCAGGACAAGCCAGGACCTTCCAAACACAAGCACACTTCCCGAAGGACTGGGCTACCTAATGGAACAGAACGAGGCCGTTCCCAGACGTGTCTGAGCAGGGCCCTGGTGGCCGGCTGGCTCTCTGTCCACTCAGCTCTGTGCCCAGGATGTCACTGATCCCTGCAATGCAGTGGTGAAAAGTGGAGCCAGACACAAGTTCCAATCCTGGCTCCCCACTGACTGGCTGTGTGACCTTGGGCAGGCTGGTTAACCTCTCTGTGTCTTAGTTTCCTCATTACTAAAATGGAGTGATCCTGTCCTCAACTCATAGGGCTGTTGTGAGGATAAAATGCGTTAGTACTTGGTGAGAGTCTGGACACCTGGCAGGTAGAAACTGCTCCATGAACACCATCTGGAGCCCTCTCCTCCTAGCCCTCAGCCCCTTGGCCCTGTCACTGGCCCTGCTCTGACCCTTGGTGCGGGTTTCTAGGGCTCATTCCCTGGCTCCAGATATTTCGGTTCCCCAGGCCTGGATCTCCAGCTTAATTTCGGCTTCCTTTGGTTTCTCCTGCTGGACCTGTGGTGGGCACGGCTGGTCACAGAGTAATATAGTCTCAGTTTATTATCAATCAAGAGCACGGAGGCTGGAGTCAGAGTCACTAAGTGGATCAGTTCCTTAACCTTTGAGCTCTCAGTTTCCTCGTCTATAAAATGGAAATTAATAGCAATGCTTACCTTGTCAGGTTATTCTGGGGTTATGTGGGGAAATTCATGAAAAGTCCTTATGATAGTGCCTGGCACCTGGTCAGAGTTCGGGAAGGGCTAGATGTTGTCACTGTTGTCATCGTTGCAGTTCCCAGCAGGCTGTTCACACTGAGCTGGAAGAGAGGAGTACTGGGTTCAAATCCTGGCTCTGCCATTTACTAGCTGTGTGACCTGGGGTAAGTCACTGCCCCGCTCTGGGTCTCAGAATCATCATCTGCTCCTTGGAGAAGCTCTTTTGTGGGCTGCTTTTCTGTTTTCTGAGTTCTGATGCCCTGGCCTCCCAGCTTCTTCTGACCTAGATCTGCCAACCAAAATGGCCTGGGCATCTGAGCTCCCAACTTTGGGCCCCTGAGTGTATGTGCCATTGGTCTGCACCCTAGGATCTGCCTGCCAAAGCCCAGAATGCCATTCCCACTGCCCAGAGGGATTCAGTGCTGGGGACAGTAGGGCTCCTGCACTGGGTGGGAGACTGACATAGTGGGCTCTGTGCTCTAGGCACCGAAGGCTGCTGTCAGCTCTGCTGCCATCTTTTCCAGCTCCTGTAGCTGGCTCTGTGGGTGTGTCAGCGACCGCTGAGCCTACCTTATCTGGGACAGCATCAGCCCCGGCACACAAGCCTTTAGAATTAAGTCAAGCTGCCATTCAACCTTGGGATCCATCCTACCAATATTAATTGAGCACCTCATCAAGCTAAGCACTATTTTAGGCACCAGGAATAGAGAAACAAACAAAGCTCTAGCCTCTGGCAGACTGATTACTGCTCACTGAACTCTGCTTCCCTCCCTGGAGAAGGATTGTCTTTTCCCGTCTCATTGAATTCAGGTTTGGCCAATACGACCTGAATGGGCTTATGTGTACCAGCTAGTTCATGCTTTGCCACATTCTCTTTTCCATCTGGTGCGTCACCTGCAATATTTCGGATAGTTGCTCCCATCAGCCTGGGATGATGGAGTGAGGATGATGGTAACACGGGAGCAGAACCTGCAGCTGACCCATGTTGGACAGGGTGTGAGAAATAAACCCTTGTGCTTCTAAGCCACTGAGCTTTTGGGGTTGGTTGTTACTGCAGCAGAACTTAGCTTACCCTGACGGACACACCGTTCTCATGAGGATTCTATCCTAGCAGAGAAGAGCGACAATAAATGATAAATCAATAAATGTGTAACATAGTATCAGGCACTGTGGGGACATATAAAGTAAGATAGTGGGGCAGAAAGTGACGGAGATCTATTGTAGATGGGGTGGACAGAGAAGGCCTGTGGAGGAGGTGACATTTGAGCTGAAGGAAGTGAGGGGGTGGGCCAAGTGGATAATAGAGGGAAGAGCTCCAAGGCAGAGGGGCCAGCAAGTGCTAAGATCCCGAGGTCAGTATGTGGCCCCTGTGATCAAGCAACAGCAGGGGACCAATGTGCCTGGAGTGCAGAGGTGAGGGGAGAGTGGACCAAGATGCTTTGGAGAGCAGGTGGAGGCCGGGTCATGTAGGGCCCGAGGGGCCATGATAAAGACATGGCTGGGGTTCCAGGTGGAGGGTGGAGAGCAGGGAAGTGACATGACCTAACTTACTGTGCAAAACAGGCACTCTGGCTGCTCCGTTCAGAGGAGATCTTAGGGGATGAGGGGCAAGGCAGGGGACCAGTCAGGACGCTACTGCATCTGCTGCGGTGGGAGCTCGTGGTGGCTTCAGCTAGGGTGCTGGCGAGTTGCTGATGAGAGGGGCCAGACTCAGGGCACCTTGTTTAGGTGGTGGACATTGAGGGCCGGACTGGCTTTGGTTGGAATTTCTGTCCCTGTGTTCTCCAGGGTGAACACGCATTTCCATTTATCTTTGGGTGTTGCCTCCCCATGGTTCTCCATGGTTCTCGGACTCATCTGGGAACATGCAAGGTGCAGTTGGTCAACACCATCCCACATCTCCATTCTGTCGGTTTTGAGGCCATTTGAGCGTTTTTAGTAAGAACCCTGGGAGATGCCATTGCAGCTGACCTGGAGACTATACACTGAGAAACACTGTCCTAGGCGATGCTCAGAAATCATATGATTCAGGGATCCATCAGATCCTGGGGGTGGGCCTGGAGGGTCCCAAGAACTCTCCTCTATGTCAAGAAGTCCAGTGAATGTTGGTCCATGTGGAAACTCTTCAGAGCTCACAGTGGCTGCATAATAGGCTGATAATTCTCCCCCCCAAATAGGAACCTTGGGGTAAAGGTCATTCCCACCTGATGCCCTCATCACTTATGGGGTGCAGCTTGTTTCGGGGGTGAAAGTGGGGAAAGAGGCTGGAACTGTGAGGAGGGAAATGTTGCAAAGAAAGAAGGTTTTTAAAAAGCTTTATTTTCAATGACATATAAACTTTGGTCCACCATGATTCACAGAGAAACATCCATAGCCTTGCTTCCATCATGCCAATAGGCTTTACGATATTAGAAAATCTCCTAAGATCCCGTGAGCCAGGACATCTCTCGCATTTTCATTTACTTCACGACCCCAAAAGGCCACTGCTACCCAGAGGGCAGTCCTGTACCAGGAGCAGAGGGCCCATTCCACGTTCACATAGTCATTGTCAGTCAAAGTCTATTCGGATCCAAAACGTAAGTCAAAAGGTCCAAATTGAAAGCCCTCTAACTCCTTGAGCTGGGAGCCAAATTTGAACTGTAGGTAGGAGAGGACCCAAGGAAGGTTGGCACCGGATGGTTTATCAAAGACCTCCGGGTTCTTAGCTCTTGGGGACTTCAGACAGGGTGTGACTGCCCTCATGGAGTCTCCGGTGACTCCAGGTGAGTCTGACAGGTGGCCTCCACTCTTGCAAACCTCTGCAGTTCCTTCCTCTCCATCCACCTGGGGTTAGTCTTGCTCTTGCTTTTTGAAGCCACGGAGGTCAGGACTGCGGTGGGCAGGGGTATGGGCTGGGACGGCGGTGGTGGAGGGTGGGAGGGGCAGGTGGGCAGCTGGGTGATAGGAGGAGGCTGCCCCACACCTCTGACAGGTAGTTGTTATTGTGATATGATAATAGGGAACCACTGTCTGAGTTGACACTATGGGATGGATTGCTGGTCTTCCCCTGCCCACCCGTCCTTTCCCTCCGCAGTGTCCCACATCCAGGCCCACTGACCACCCCCTCTACTGCTGCTGCCACATCCCACAGCCTTGCTTTCCAGGTAAAGCCACTCTGGAGGTGGAAAGCACTTAAGCAACCTCAGTGGCCCCCTGTGCCAGCCCGTGGGCTTGGTCCAGTTCACCCCTCCCCACCTTTAGCCAGACCCTGGTGTCACCTCTGGCTCTGAGCTGCCACTGAAGGCACCCCTAGCTGGTCTCCCAGTGACGCAGCCGATTGGAACCTGAGTTTACGGTCACTCCTGGGTTTCTGTCCTTACCCATTCCTGCCCTCCACTGTGTTATAACAACCTGCAGGCTTACCACCACTCTCCACTCCCGCCCGCGGGGACCAGACTCCGGATCATCCCCAGCTTACATAACTGGAATTTTCTTCTCGAACTTTATGCTTCTGTTCTCTCTGAGCCAGCGGGAGGCTGGACACTGGGAGGTGGTGGGCACACAAAATGAGAAAAGTGCCGAAGAGGCACGCAGTTCTATTCGATTCATTTACTGAGATCTTACCCTGAGCCCAGTGCTGGCTTAGCTGCTGGAAAACATCGATGAAGCAGACCTCACCAGGACAATGACGCCCATGACGAGTCCTTGCCTGTAGGACACTTGAGCTAGTCAGGGAGAAAAACTGTTAGAGAGATAATGCCAGTTCGGGGTACTAATTAGTCATAATAGAGAAGAACATGGCTGTGTTGGGACTCTAGAGGGACCCCCAAATTTAGTCAGGGGGCAGGGGAGGGGAGGAGGATGAGGCAGACAACCTGAAGGAGATGCTTGAGCGGATTCTCTGTGAGTCTTGGAGTCAGCTGGGTGGAAGTTTGGAGCTGAGACTGTTTTGAGCAGAGCAAAGAGCAGGAGGAGAGCCCCCGAGGCCCCAGTGGGCTGGGTTATCAGGGCACTGCGGGCAGTTTGGTGTGGCCGGAACACAGAATGGAGCGGGGAGATGTGTGCTGAACAGGGTGCCGATGCCACTCTAAGACGTTTGGGCTTTATCCTGTGGACGAGGGGTCAGCAAATCTTTTTTGCAAAGGAGCAGATGGTAGGTATTTTTGGCTTTGTGAGTCATACACTCTGTCTCAACTACTCAGTGCTGCTATCTTGGCGTGAAGGTAGCCGTTGATAACATATAGACAACGAGCAAAGCTGTATTCCAATAAAACTTTATTTACAAAAACAGGTGATGGGCTGGACTTGGCCCATGGGCTGTACTTTCCCAGCCCTGTCGTAGACAGTGGGGGACTCTTGAAGGTTTTAAGTAAGAGAGAAACAGGCTGGTTTTTAGTGTTGATTGGTTCATCGATTCGGTCATCCATTCAGCAAGCATGTATTATGCTCCTAATATATGCCAGGTGTTGTGCTAAGCCCTGGGGATCAGAGATGAAGAAGACAGAGGTCCCTGCTTCCAGAAACCCACAGTTGTGGATGGGGCGGGGGACAGACTCACGTGTAAGCAAATTGACTACTGGCTCCATGAGTATATGTCCACGTTCATGTCTGTTTTGGTCGATATTGTATCTTTAGAACATAGCACATAGTGTGTGCTCAATAAATATTTGTTGAGAGAATGAATGAATGAATGAATTCATTCATTCATTCCCCAATCCTTGTTGACTCTGGTAAGTGCTATCACAGAAGTACAGGATGCTTAGCGGAGTGAGAGAATCATTGCCACTGGGAACGTGTGTGCGTGTGTGTGTGTGTGTGTGTGGAGGGGGCGGAATTTGAAGGGTGGGTGGGATTTTCATGTTTGAGATTGGCAGGTCTAGAGGAGGAGTGGGGGAGGGGATGGGATTTGCCAGTTTCTCTTTTCCACCCTTTCTCTCCCATTTGCTTTGAGTTCTTCTGTTGGAATTCTTGCCACCAAGGTAGACGGGTCCCTAAACACCAGAGTGATGGAAACGCTCAGGAAGTATTTACGAGCTGCAGAAAAAGTCCCCCCGCCCCAAACTTCCTGAACGCTATTAATTGGGAGCCCCCTCACGCCATCCTGAATCATCTTGGCCAGCTTATCCCTCCTGTGGCTTTTGCTCTCCCTTCATTAGGGGAGGCCAGATCACGGCGTGCTGGGTGGGCTGAGTGAGTCCATCAAATGAAACGATTTTCTATAGCCACCTTGGGCCTGAGTGGACTGCTCTGTGATAATGATGCCATAAATGCAAAAGCAAATATTATTAGATTTTAGAATTGAGATTTATGGTGCTGATTTCAGGGACGTGGAGAGGCTGTCGCTCCTTGCTTTTGGGTTTTCCGAGCGTCAACCCTGAGCAGCTAGAGCCTGGAGCCATGGTGGAGAGAAGCCCAGGGCTTCCCAGGCTCCGACATGGCTCTGACCCTGTGAGGGGTCGGGGATGGTCTCCCAGGAGCTTGGACCTTGGAGTCCAACCAACTCTCTAAGCTTCAGCTTCCTTATGTGCAAAGAGGATTAATTCACTCGGTCAGTGGCTATTTACTGAGAACCTACTGCGTGCAAGCACTATGGGATACACACCTCCCAGGGCTGTTGAAGGGATTAAAAAAGATGTGTGAAGGGCCAGTTGTTGGTATCGAGTTATTTAAGTAACTCTAATGAATGATAGGTATTGCATTCCTCCTTGTACCTAGACTTCTTGCATGTTCATCATTCATTCACTAAGCTTTTTAAAAATAAGGTTGGAATTTTAGAATAATTTTAGACTCACAGAAAAGTTGCGAAGATGGTACTGAGAGTTCCCACGTACCCCAGCTTCTCCCATTGTAAACGTCTTCCATCGCCACGATGTATTTATCAAAACTAAGAAACTGACATTGGCGTATGACTATTAACCAAACTCCAGACTTTATTTGGAGTTCACCAATTTTCCACCAATGTCCTCTTTCTGTGCCAGGATCCATCCAGGCTGCCATATTGCATTCAGTTGTTGCTTCTCCCTAGTCCCCTCTGGTCTATGACAGTTTCTTAGAATACACATTTATTGAGTACTTACTATACCCTGAGCCCCCTAACCTTTTGTTTCCTCAGCTTCCCTTGCTGCCATGTCTCGGGTTTGACTTGGGCTGACACATCTGTGACTTGAGCTCACACAGCACTTTTCACATGAACATCTCAGCATAGGAACTCGTGACAAGCCCTGGACTCACAGATCTGTCATCAGCTTTTAACTCTCCCACTTGCTAGTTGCATAGTTTAGGGCAAATTACTCATCTCGGCTTGGATTCAGGAGACAGCAAACTCAAAATGCTTCAGCAATAAGGAAAATGTGGCGCCTTACATAATAGTAAGACTTGAGGTTGGAGGGGCCAAGGTTGGTTCCTTCAGTGGCTCAGTGAGCTCGTCAGAGACTCAGGTTTCTTTGGTCTCATCACTATTCCATCTTTAGCTTGTGTCAGCATCCCTCAGGGCCTCAAGATGACCTACTGCCCACCTGGATCCCCTTCCTCTGCACCTGGGAATCTGCTGGTCCATCCTGCTCTTGGGGTCACCTTGGGTAAGCTCCAGACTGGCTCTTTCCGCGTGGCCTGCATCTATCCAGCTTTGCCCACACCTCCTGGCTGTGTAGCTAGATCCTGATGTAGTGCATTTCCCTCCTCCTGCCTCACTGCCTCAGGCCAAAGGCCGCAGCCTCTCACCTCCAGTTTCTTCAGGCACGTGTCACACAGCGGTCCACGGTGTACAAATCACCCAAATCCAGCAGAAGGTCTCCCACTGGCCTCCTTGAAGCCCATCTCGCTGGGCTGGAGGTGAGAAGGAAGTACCCTCATGCCCAATTCCATTGTCTTGGGCAAGGGTCAGCTCACAGTATCCTGACAACTCTCCAAATAAAAGTCCTACAATAGCCAAAGCCTCCCAAGGCTGCTCCAATGTTTATTAGGCCAGAAGCGGGCGGTTGGCCGACGACTGAAAATCAGGTGTTCATTTACCTCCTCCAGATGTCCTGGTGGGGAGGCCCAGCACTTACCTTGAAATGTGGAATGTCTTGGCGCCTGAAATAGAAATTGAGCCAGAAAGAGCCCCTTTGCAGCACCTGCCACACTATTGTTATTGATTTTGTTGCTCTTCCCATAATGTACAGGGCAGAGGGTGGACAGGAGTCCCAGCTTCCTGACTCCCAGAGGGTCTCCTCCCCCTACCCCACGTCATCTCTCAGAGGCTGGAATCAGCTCCTTTTCTGCCCAGGAAGGGAAGCAAGCGTTTCTCAGAACACACACACACACACACACACACACACACACACACACACACACACACAGATGCTTGCACACAGGGAAGGCAATTAAAGGAACCAGTGTGGAGACACAGAGGCAGTCTGTCAACTGTGCCAAGTTGACAAATTTTGCATTGTAAAAACAAAAACAGGAGCTTAACCCCTCCCTCCCCCTGCTAAGAGTGTGACGGAAACAGCGCATCTCTCCTATGGCGGAGCGGAGGTGAGGTCTGGCAGATGGATGTGGGGCCCTGCTGGTCCAGGCGCCATTGCCCGGTCGGGAGGGTGGGGGAGACGCAGGGCGGGAGAGGCCCTCGCAGGGAGTCCAAGGGGGAGGAGGACTGACCGTTCCTGAGCACCTGCAGACACGCCGAGCAGGTGACCTCTCCCGCCTCCCTATGGCCCTACCTGCGGGATGAGATCTCTCGTCGCTCAGGTGAGGAAGCTGGCTCCCATAGTGGAGGCCAGCTCAGAGCCCCACCGCCAGACAGTGGCCCCTTGAGGGTTCAGACCCGGTTTTGTCTGGTCCTACAGCCTAGGCTTTGGGTCATAGATATCTCCTCTTCACTTTGCATTTTGACAATCTGTTCACATGTCTTCCTGGTGGGGACCTCAACCCTGCCACCTTCTGAGTCCTTCCACCTCCGCCATGTTCTGTGCCTGGCAGAGCGTGTGTTGAACAGATATTCCACAAATGGACCTCTGATGGGTGCCAGGAAATATTCTAGATGCTGAGGATTCAGTGGTGAGCAAAACGAAGTCCTTGCCCTGGGGGAGTTTCATGCTGGTGGGGAAGACAGAAAGTAGCAGGCGAGAAGCTAAGGAGGACCAACTCTGGCTGTGTGCCAGGCACCATTTACGGTCTTTACATCTTTTAACTCGTGGAATCCTCCTGACAACCCTGAGGAGTAGGTGCTGTGATTTTCTCTGAGTTAGGGATGAGGAAGTCAAGGCACTGGGAGGTAAGTAGCCCATGGCCACCCAGCCAGTAAGAAACAGCTGAGATTGGAACACGGGTTGGAACCCCTGCCCCTGGCCCCCACATCACGTCCCCTCTCCCTGCAATGGAGAGCACTCTAAGCAGAGAGCAGGTGGGCACCATGCAGGATGGAGCTGCTATTTTGTTGTTGTTGTTGTTGTTTTTTTTTTTGGTGAGGAAGATTGGCCCTGAGCTAACATCAATTGCTAATCTTCCTCTTTTTGCTGAGGAAGATTGTTGCTGAGCTAACATCGGTGCCAGTCTTCCCCTATTTTGTATGTGGGATGCTGCCACAGCATGGCTTAATGAATGGTGTATAAGTCCGTGCCTGGGCTCTGAACCTGCAAACCCTGGACTGCTCAAGCAGAGCATGTGAACTTAATCACTATGCCACCAGGCCGGCCCCTGGAGCTGCTATTTTGGACTGGGGATGGGGTCAGGGAAACCCTCTCCATGGGATATTGCACAGGTCTCTCCCTTCTCTGGTGAAGGGATGCAGGGGGTGTCCACTCATCCAAGACCCGAGTGGTGGGACATAAACAATGGTCCATGACCCCCCATGTCCAGTGCCCACTCTCCTTTTCTGCCCAGCAACACTGAACATAAAGTACCGAGGATTTTCTTTAACAACTGGGCCCTTGAAAAAATTCATCTTTTAAAGTGCCAGTTCTTCTTGCTAATATCTTTTTCTCTACTTCTATGCTTAATAAATGCTATGCCCAATTACTCTTGGCCTGTTCCAGCAGGAGAATTTTGGTATTGAGTCAGATCCCTGCTCTGCCTCTGCTTGGTCGTTCTGCATTTTATTCCCACTCTCCCCCTTCCTGCCTCACTGTGCCTCACGAGGCCCATTTATGACCCCCTGCTCCAGATTAGGAAGCGTGACTCTGCGTAGGGCAGACGTCACTAATCCCACCACGCCCTCTCCTATGGCAGACATCACTAATCGATCGCTGTACTCTGTCCTCTGAGTCTGGTCCTGGATTCCAAATCCTTCTCAACTCCAAGTGTTGTCAACAGCCCGTGCCAATCGATAAACACTGGGTTTCCAGATGAGCCTCGTTGCCATCCTTGCTGCAATGGAGTCGTCCCAGAGAAGCCGGGGTCCATCAGGGTCACAGTGGCTCCTGAGCCCCCACTAAGCAGCGCCTTCCCCAGGCCATCACTGCTCTGGCCATCTGCAAAGTCTGCACTTTGCTTGTAGCTTTCTGGCCTACTTTTTTTCACACCATGGTGGCTCTTAAAAATATTTTCCTGGCAGCAAATGGGTGTCTTCCTGCTGGGAGGAAAAGGGAAGAAGAATTAGCAGGTTTCCATCTGAGAACTTCCACTGGAGTTGATTTATCCCAGCAGAAAGAGCCCGGCATTTTCCTTCCAAATTAATATGCAAATGAGTGTAAGCAACACCTCCCACGGGCAGGTTGAGAACACAGCGGTATTATCCCCGCAACATTTATTAGCACTATTAATAGAGTTCACTGCCTCCCTCCTCCTCCTGCTTTTATTGGCATGCTAATTATGGACCATTTGGTTTCCTTTAGCTTTTTACTGGTTCTGGTGCAGGTCCTTTGTGCCCGGTTAGGAAGATGCTCTGTGTGTGCGAGTGGGCTGCGAGGGTGGGGGCCACATTCTTCATGGGTGCCTCTCTCCAGGACATTGCTCTCCTGGCCTGGCCCCCCGTGTTTTTGGAGGACACAGAGAGGAGCCCTCCTGAGCTCCTCAGCGTGGAGTGCTGTTAGAACTGAGCAGCCTCTGAAAGGGCGTTGGGGTTCTTCGAAGGAAAGAGCATTTAATGGACATGGTACCCCTTGGGAATTCCAGATCCTTGGGGGTCCTTGCCATGGATGAGGTAGTGTCCCAGGTACCCCGTGTGTGAACCCCTTTTCTTCCCACCACAACCCAACAGGGCAAGGGATTATTAGCATCCCCATTTACTGAGGAGGAAACTGAGGCACAGAGAGGTTTGGTGACTTGCTCTGGGTTAACTGGGTCTGGCTCCACATCCCATGTTCCAATCAGTTGTCCTCTCCTGGTTTCCTCCTGGGTCCTCACCATCTGTCTCCTTTTCCTTGGCAGAGTTGTGAAGCTCAGCCTGAGCTCCTCCTTCAGGGGCACACCCTCCCCTGCTCAGGAGCAGAAGAGCCTCGGGGTCATCAGGATTCACCCCCTTAGGGGACACAGGGGGTCATAAATAACAGATCAGTTATTTGATCATTGCTATAGGGAATCTGCTTTTACTCAAATTTACAGAGCCCGGAGCTCTTCCTACATTGCCACGCCATTTACAGCCCTCTCCAGGTTCATCCTGCCCCACCACATCCTTCTAACAGCCCACATCCCCTAATAAGCAGCCCGGGCTGTGTGCAGAGGGGCACCGCATCTCTTCTCCAGTTCCCAGGGCCATAGATTTTTAGGTTCGGTTAGAAGCAAGGGTTTGCTCTATTTACTAATTTCATTCACACACAAACACACACACACACATACACACTCACACACACATGAAACCTCTGAAAGGTTTTTTAAAAATTGTCTTTGGAGGAAGAAACTGAGTCATTAAGCAGTTAAATAACTTTCCCAAGGTCACACACAGAGTAAGTGGCAGTCTGGTTCCAGAACCTGATCTTAACCAAACAAGATTTATGTTGCCTCAGTTTCCCCGATGTGACCAGGGTTTTGGAAGCTGAGGAAATGGTTCTGAGGTTGCTGACATTGGCATGGGCCCATGATCTTTGACTTGGCTCCGATGGAAGAGCCCACTGGGGGACTGTATGCTCCCTCATGAGGCAGAGAACAGCCCCATGCTGGGAAACCCCCCCACCCTATTTTTAAAATCACAGATGATGCATTGGAAAAATATGGTTTCTACTGCTCATCCACCTCCCATCCACTCAACCAGGTATCCCTCAGTGGCTGTGTCTTCAGAGACGCTGAGCTTGGAGACTTTGTGTGGCACCACTGGGAGGCCAGGTCTCTCTGCCAAGCAGGAGTCAGCCCGTCTTCATGTTTCTCAAAGGGCAGTGTAGACCCTGGCAGTGGGGAGAAATGTGCATTTGCCCACCTTTGTAGGGGATGCTGAGCTTTGCTGTTGGGATGCAGTGAGATCTCAGATGTGAATGTGTCTTGTGAATGCCATGGCTCTGTCCGAATGAGAGCCGTCCTGGCACTCTTAGGGTGCGTGCTGTGTACATGCTGGGTGGGTTTGAGGGCTGGTGGCGTGACTGGATCAGCGTGGAGCAGGCATTGGTCCAGGAGGCAGGTGGACTCCTCCAGGATTTTATTTCAGTCCTTGGCCAACTCACTTTCCATTTTGGGATTTTTCCACCCTGAAAGATAGGGTGGTGGTTATAAATGGGGGTGCCACATTTTCAGGGTTGCCTCTTGAATGGGTATGATGAAAGTAATGAGAATAATAATAATTTTTCTCGTATTGAGTTATGATCGAAGCCACTCTGGTTTAAATCTGATTTGGCCTCAAACTTGTTTTTCCCAGAGCCGCCTGACTAGGACCCACCAAACGTGCATTGTACATCTGCTTCAAACATTTTCCCAAAGCAAAGAATGCACTCTTTAAAGAGAGCCATGTCATGTCTCCCTTTCTCTGACACTGATACCAGTACTTCTTGGAAGACAAGATTTTCTTCCCAGAGAACCAGGGTTAAGTTGACCTGCTATGGATGTGCTAAATTTCAGCAAAACATCTCTTTGTGGCTTTGGGAAAAAATAGTATTCCTGTCATGCTTAATGTGTGTTCTTTGTCCTGAAACTGTATATAACCATGCTGTAAACCACGCTCCCCCAGGGGCTTTCTTCCCTCCTGAAGGGAGCGCTTCTGGGCTAGTCTCACGTTAGGCTCAATAAATATCACTATCTTCCTTATCTATAGATTGACAAGTTTAAGGCCCAGGATGAGCATCCTGAAAGTGAGTCTCAGGGTCTCCTCAGTTTCCCTTCTGGCTGGTCCTGTCCCCCTCCGCTCCCTCTCTGTTCAGAATGGGCCTTGCCTGGGGTGGTTGTAGAAGGAGCTGGGATGGCCTGGCTCGGGGACGGATAGGATGCATGAAAGACATGGACCGGGTGATGTTGTTCTGCGTCCAGAGTCAAAGCCCTCTCTTCCCTTTAATGAGCTGGTTGATGGGGTGGAGTGTGAGTCTGAGACCAGGGCACTGAAACTCTCTGGGCACTGCCATCTCTGCGGGTTGCTGTCCTCCATGAGGCCCCAAGGCCACCGGCTTGGATTCACTTTTGAAAGGGCTGTAATTAGAAGCCATGGGTCAGTGGGTGCTGTAGGCAGACCTAGGGTGGCTGGGGAGGAGGGCTGTCAATCATATGTGGTCAGCTCCATCACCCGTGGTGGCCCCTTGTACAGAGTCTGGGGAAGGCCACACTGTGTGATGATGAAGCGTGGGTGGGAATTCCAGGGCTTGTGGAGGGGGAGGCTGGGGGAGCCGGTAGAACTACCTTTGAGGGACCTTGACCTTCCCTGAGAAACCTAGCTGGCTGCTCCCAGCCAGAGATGGAACACCCAAAGTTTCAGGCATTCACTGGCAGGCTGGTGCCCCCTGCTTCGCTGGATCCTATTGTGAAATGTTTCTGGAATGATTCAGACTGATGCTGACTGGAGATTTCACTGGCTGGTTCCCTGGCTCATAGGTGAGCCTCATCCACAGCAACCAGAGTTTTCTGAGCACCTACTGTGTGCTCGTCATTGTGCTGGGTGCTCAGCGTGCACACTTCTCGTTAACTCTTTCCTACAACCCTGTGAGGTAGGTGCTGTTACTTCTGACCTACGGATAAGGAAAATGAGACCCAGAGGAGGGGTGCACATCCAAGGTCACACAGCTCGTCAGCAGAGGAGAAAAGACTCACTGCCCCGCCCCTTCTGCCCCAACCCTTTGTCCACCCATCTGACCTTTTCTACCAGCTTCTTGCTGCATTGCAGACAGAAGGGCTTGGGCTGAGAGTGAGCAAGGAGGACGGGTGAGACTGTGAGGAGAGCACAGTGGTGGGTTGCGCCTGGCACGCTTGGGGTCGGCTGCAGGGATGGCGAGCACCTATGGGGTCTGCGTCGGGGAGGGAATCGACCCACATGAGGCTTTAGAGGGATCGGTGCACATTCTCAGGTTGCTTTAGCTACATCCACCTAATGGGGACCAGAATAATGATGCGGACAAGGGCACAGGCTTGACCTTGAGCATGGTTCTAATCCTGCCACTTGGAACCTGATGACCCTGCATGAGCTATTTAACCTGCCCTAGTGCCTTAGTTTCCTCGTCTGGAAAACAAGGCTGCAGAGGGAATCTACTTTATGGGGTGGTCGTGAGGATTAAATGAGCACATGCTTGGCACGGTGCTGGGAATTTCATGATTGGTTATGCTTTGTTACGAATCAAGCTCAGAAAACTTAGCCCAAGTTAATGTTGATGGTAAGCTTGTAAGAATTTTAATCCAAATCTTTCCAACTCCACATCCATTGCTTTTTCTCTGATGCCACACGGCCTCACACAGAGAGAGTGGGAGATGGACCTAGAACGTGACACAGCGGTCAGATCCATCTTGGGGGACCTTGAACGCCAGCTTGGAGGATCTGTCTTTCCTCTGTAGCCCATGGAGGACCCTGGAGGTGTTGGACCACGAGCTGGTTGGTAACTGGGTCTCTGTGTTTAGTTAATGGTGTATTTCAGCTGGCACGGTTATTCAAATATTGAAACACTTCCATATTGGTGGTAAATAAATAACCACTGATATTCCAAGCGCCAAACTGTCTGGCCACCTGGACCCTCCCCCAGGATCCCTAGGCCACCTCAAGATCAGCACCTGGAAGCGTAAAGCATGTTCCAGTGCTCTGGTTGGGGGCTTGCTGATGGCCAGGGCCTGTACTGTGCCTGTTGTTGAAGAGTTTGAATGTCCCTCTGCACCCAGCTCCCTCTGTTGTTTTGTCCTTTTGTTCAGTGTCCCTTTTAGGAAGCCCCAACACGCCAAATCATGGCAAGAGGGAGGAAAAGATCATGGAAGACACCCAGCTGGAAAGGCGAGGGAGTAAGGCCAGCCTCGGAGAGCACCGGGGTTGGGCCGGTGGCCCCAGGGCAGGGCTGTCTCGGGGGAGGGGAGAGTGGAGGATGGGGGAGGAGCGACCTGCAACCCAGCTTTCCAAACTCTTCATTGTTTGTTTGGTTTCCTCCAAGGACTGATGTCCCAAGGCTGCTCCAGGCAGCAAGGACTTCCATTTCATCTTCTCTTCACAGCATCTTCCTCCCTGGCTTACGGAAGTCATAAATGTTTTTTGGTGCCTCTTTTATTCCAAGTGTCAAACAGGTGCCAAACTCCTGCTCTCAGCCCTGCCATGAGCCAGCTGTGTGGCCTGGGGGGTCACACGTTTCCTCTCTGAGCCTCAGGTCCCTCCTGCATAAAATGGGTGGATTGGACTGGAAACGGTCGTTTTCATAGAGTGCTCCACTGCGGGGATGGGGAGGGGAGAGCGGGGTAGGAGGTGGAGCTCTCCCGACTCCCTTTGTATGCTTCCATGGCTTAAAACATGGTGGTCACCAGGGCACATTTCCAGCTCTACCTCACGTACGTGTGACCCTTGCATCAGAGATGCTCATGAACTGGAGGGTCCGCCCTGATTTTTTGGGGTAGAGGGAGGGGAAAAAGCTTGGGAAGAACCCTGGGAGAGAAAGAACATCCCCGTGGGAGGCTGGGTAGAGCCCAGCTCCAAGTCTGTCTCTAGGACAGAACCTTTCTGGTTCTCTTACAGCAGGTGTCTTTCTACCAAGAGGACAACAGAAATAATAAATAACACCCACTTCGCACACATTTTGTGCCAAGCATTATTGTAAGAGTTTTTCATATATTAATTCTACTCATAGCAGCCCTAAGAGGGAAGTACAACCCTTGGCCCCTTTTTACAGATGAGGAAACTGAAGCTCATGGAGAGGTCAAGCATCTCGCCCGGGGTTCTGCAGGTGGAAGTGACAGGACTAGCATCTGAACCAAGCTGGCCCGGCCCTAAGGTCACCCTGTGCTGCTCATCACCATAGCATGTCTGCCCCCTGTTTCAAATTAAAAAGTCAAGAGCTGCATCATTTAAAGACTGAAAGTCATGGAAACTGACTTGGATGCTGCATTAGTTTGCTAGGGCTGCCGTAACAAAGGACCACAGACTGAGGGGCTTAAACTACAGACATTTATTTTCGCACAGTTCTGGAGGCTAGAAGTCTGAGATCAAGGTGTCAGCAAGTTTGGTTCCTTCTGAGGCCTCTCTCCTTCCCCAAATTACGAATGCCTCCTGTATGTGCTGATTTGTCTTCCAAAGCCAGGCTCCGTGTTCTTTAAGAGCACCTGCCTGTGCCCAGACGTGTGACACATGGCAGGGGTGTCAGACTTACTTACTGAGCGCCCACCGTGTGTTGTCTGTCTGAAATACGTGACCTTGTTGACTCCCCACAGTGGCTCTGTAAGGAGGAACTGATACGTGTGAGGAACCAGGGAGTACACAGACCAGGGGATTCTTCCAAGATCCTCTCGCTGGTAAAGGAATTCACTCATTCATTCAGTCAGCATACATTTCGTGAGTGCCTACTGTGTGCTAGGCTTGAGGCTGGGGCACCCAACGGTGCCCAACCATCACGGTCCCTGCCTTCGTGGAGACAGAGGCCAGCAGCGGGGAGGAATTCCAACTCCTGTCTGATTTCCAAAACCCAGGCTTTCATCTGCTGTTTCAGAATGACTTCTAAGAGAGCAAAGCAGTTTTCAGGCCTACCGTTCAATTCTCCCTTCCATCTAGAGGCATGACATGGCATAGTGGTTAAGGGCACAGACTGTAAGCATTGACGCTGTGGGTTCCAATACCAGCTCCGTTATTTACTAGCTGGGTGGCCTTGGGCAAGTTTCTTAACCTCTCTGACCTTCAGTTTTTTCATCAGCTCTAACATGGGGATGATGATAACAGCACCCAGCTCAAGGGATTTTTGAGAGAATGAAGGGAGATAATTTCTGTAGAGTTTAAGTTGGGGGAATGTAAGAACCATTGGAGAGGGCCCCACCTCAGGTGCTAGAACAGCCCAGCACCTGCTCTGAAAAATTTCTATTGGATGAAAGAATCCATAAATTACTTACATGGGTCCATTGATTTCAACATTCTTTATTTTATTTTTATTCTAATTTTTTTGAGGAAGATTAGCCCTGAGCTCTGCTGCCATTCTTCTCTTTTTGCTGAGGAAGACTGGCCCTGAGCTAACATCCATGCCCATCTTCCTCTACTTGATATGTGGGACGCCTACCACAGCATGGCGTGCCAAGTGGTGCCTTGTCCGCACCCGGGATCCGAACTGGGGAACCCCAGGCCGCTAAAGCGGAACTAGAGCACGTAAACGCTGCACCACCAGGCTGGACCCAATTTCAACATTCTTAAAGTAAACACTTAAATAAAGGGATGGCATCTCCTTATCCTGCTCCAGGGGCTGCCTGCCTTCTCGGGTTTCTGTTTCCTTGCATGGTGGAAAGGATTTCGTCTGAACAGGATGGATTTTGCGTGCTAAGCTTCTGCAGTCCTGGTCTCTGACCGGAAGCTCAGATCTTTCATAACTGCCTCCCCAGTCCCTGGCTGTCTTCAACGAGCGTGATTTGCTTTCTCTGCTCTGTCTCCCACAAGATGGCTGCATCAGGAAGTCGGGGCTGGCTTCGTACTCCCTTACTTCTAAGACCAACTCAGAGGAGAGAGGGCTTCATTGCTATTGGCTCCATCTTTTATTTTACTTTGGGAGACAAAGTTTAATAACACTTAAGAATTAGGACACTTTTTTTTCCAGGTCAGCTTCTGCTGACCAGCACGAAGTTTTTTCGGATTCATCTCATCTTCTAAATCAAAACAACTCAATATGGTTTTATTTTTTCCTTTGTCTAAGAAGAGATAATCATAAACAGCATATATGTCCCAAACTCTCCTGCTGCCCTCCTCCCATCGGGTAATTAAACACAGATAAATCCTGGGAGCCCTGTGGCCCAGGCTCCGCACAATGTCTCACTCAGAGAAACTCCCCCAGTCAATTGTTAAAGTAGTTAAACAAGGAGGCCGTTAGATGGATGGGCCTCCAGTGACGTGGTGGCCTACATAGGCAAACCAAAATCTAAGCCTGTAAATGCTGCAAGGTTACAAAATCAAAATCTTTAAGGAGAGCCAGTCACAAAGAGCTAGCTAGGCCTTAAGATATAGCCAATGAATGATTTCCTAGCTCTGTTTCCACCGGTTCTCTATAAAAGTCCCTCCCTCAGCTCCCGTTGGTGGAGCGCTCCCAACCACTTCCGGTTTGGCACTGCCCACTTCAAAGGGATTTTTGCTCAAATAAACTCCTAGAAATTTTAATATGCCTCAGTTTGTCTTTTTCACAGAACCCAAAGGAAATGAACAGAACTTCACTTCTCTCTCCATCTCTCAATGGAATGCCAAAGAAGAGAATCCGCTTGCTTTATTTTCCCCTTTGAAAGAGGATCTAAGATACTGTGGATTGTAAGTTCTAAGAAGACCCACTATGTTTTGTAGCACCAAGAAAGAAACAACTCTGCCAGTTGAACTATGTTCTACAATCAATTGTAAAACACCTCCTTATTTCAGAGTTGTTAAAATGTGATAGAAATGCACGTCTTAGATTCGAGGCAAAATAGTACGTGCTACAGTAAACAAATGAACGAACAGAAATGGTTAGAAAGCTTATGACCAAGAATGTCTTGCTTTCCTTTCATAAGCTCAGTCCTACCTGCCAGAGGCAACTCTAAAAAAAATCAATTCTTGTAGTTTCATCCTGATCACTAAGCAATCTTTTCACCTTTTATTGCTTATCAGCTCATTTTCTTCAGATGTATACATTTTTAAAATTTTAGTGAATTGTGTTGCAGACCGAGCTTCGTCTCCCCTTCGCCTCACATCTTCCCCTTTCCTCTCCAGAGGGAATCCTCGTCTTGAATTTGGTGGGTATCACTCTCACGTATGTTTTCATATTTTTACTATGTGTCTTTGTATCCACGAGGAAAAACGGTACCGACTTTTGATGAGGAGTATTCTTAAGACGCAAAAGCATCCTGCAGATGCTCTCAAATGCTCTCAATATCTTTATAGAGGTGACAGCTGCTTCCCCTTTGCCCCAAACATCTTTGTCTGCTCCTTGCCTGCTACCCCACTCCCCCACATTCTCCCTGGTGCTCAGCCTGCCTGAATTGTCTGTTTCCCCTCTTGGACTATTACGTGGTTTGGGAGCCTTCTGTAAAGGGCTAGAGGTGAAATATTTTAGGCTTTGCATGCCATGTGTTCTCTGTCGCAATGACTCAGCTCTGCCATTGCAGCCCTGGACAGTAAGTAAATTAGTGGGCATGACCATGTTCCAATACAACTTTGTTTATGGACACTGAAATTTGAATTTCATACGATTTTCCACGGGTCGTGAAATATTATTCTTTTTCCATTTTGTTTCAACCATTTTAAAGTTTAAAAACCATTCTTAACTCAGGGACTGTACAGAGGACGGGGGAGGGCTGTATTTTGGCCCATGGGCCATAGTTGGGAGACACCCAACGTAGATTATTTTAGCTTCTCAGATGTCGTTGGTATTCTCTCTGCTTCACCCATTATCCTAAATTCTCCCACGTGAAGGAGAGACATGGGCTAAGACTGCAGGCAAGCATCTTCGCCTCTCAGCATCCAGAGGGAGGGGGTCGTGGGAATACTCATTCATTTCTAATATTGTATCTGCTGCACCAAGAGGATATCAAGCACGCTTGTGCACACACAGACACTAACGCACTTTAAGAGATTACCCCCCCCCCAAAATCTCCTATACAACCACCTCCATTAGACTGGGAAGGATCCCCCCAATGCTTTCTCTTCCCTCATTCCCCCTCAGTCTCCCGGCACAGCCGTGTGCCTCTCCCCTGGCCAGCATGTGGATTCCGTTCAGGTTGGAGAGCACTAAGCAGAGATTGATTGAAAGAGAAAAGCGTTCTGAGTCAGCAAATATTTGTTCAGCAGCCGCTATGGGCCCATGGCCTGGCTCCTTTCTTTTATTCCTCTTTTTATGTCCACAATCCAATGAGGAAACTGAGGCTCGGTGAGGATAAGCGGCCAGTCTAAGAGTCAGTGACAGTGGTTACAAAATCCACACCATTGTCCTCTTGGGAGCTCTGAAGGCCTTTACAAATGTGGTTATTCCCAGGAGAGTCGAGCGCAGGAATGAGTAGGATTTGTCCACAATGTGGGGTCCCCACATTCTAATCCTGTCGCCTCCTCCAAGAGTCAGTGCCACCTTGGGTGTGTCTCTTGGCTTCTCTGGGGGGTCGGGCTGTGAAGCTGGATGGTGTGACAGTGCCTATCCTACCTCAATGCTGGTGGTAGGACTTTCTCTTCTACACTACCACCAGAAACCTTCCGGGGGTCTAGAACCTCGACTTTTGTTTTGGAGGGGCTTACAAAACACGGGTTTGTTGAAAAAGGAATTCCCATGCAGGAAACTCTGGATGGGCTCAGCTGAGCCGGCTGGACAGTCCGTGGTGACCTGCGGCTGCTGTGCAGGGTTCACGTGCTGTCCTTGTTTGGACGATGAGGGATGGTCTGCGGTGTGGACTCCCGCATGGCTCTGTGCTGCTGGGCACAGGGAGAGTGTGGCGGCCATCTCCGTGCTGCCTGGGTGTCCTCAACATGGTCCAGAACCTTGCCCTTCTCCTCGGCCACACCTCTCCCTCTCAACTTCAAGCCCAGGGTTCAAGGATAATTTTTAAAAGTTAAAACCATGACACTTGTACAGATATAAAATGAACAAAGATTTTACTTTATTTAACTCACTAATTAACATAGAGACCAGTAAGATAGTAAAACCAGTTCACACACACACACACCCCTATCAGGATGCCGAAATGAATTCACTCTGAAATGCAAAATTAGTTAATATTCTACAAGACAGCAGTTCTCAAACTTTTTGGTCTCAGGACCCCGTTACGCTCTTAAAAATTAATGAGGGCCTCAAAGAGCTTTTGTTTATGTGGGTTATGTCCACCAATATCTGCCATATTAGAAACTGAAACAGAGAAAATTTTAAAACACAAGAGTACACAAGCACACTTTCCACTAGCCATCAGAGCAATGGCAGTAACAGCCTCTGGAAAACTCCACCACACACTTGTGAGAAAATGAGAGAAAAACAGGCAAATAATGCCTTCCTGTTCTGATGAGAATAATTTTGACCCAGCACACTCTCTGGAAGTGTGCTGGGCAATCCCCAGATGCACCCAAATGACACTGAGCACCCCTGCTATTGGGCAGTAAAGTGTAATGGCCGGGGTTATTTTTCCTCCTGGGTGGAAATCAATTATATCTCTACAAGATAAAAGTCATTTTCATTGCCATGGACAAGAATCATTTGCATGACGATGAGTTTTCTCCAACTCCTACCCTGTCAAGCTGTAAAACAGCCTAGTTGATTGAAGTCTGTCAAAGGTGATGATCCTGGTAGGGGCGCTTAATCCCTTGAAATCCACTTAATAATACCGAGGACTCCCCCGAATGGACACCAGGTACCTGATTTTGCTCTTTTCCAAGTCTTTGTAAATTCTTCCTGACACCAGGGAGCCCTCCTCTGGTCTGCCTGGAGACAGGGCGGTCCCTCTCTGTTTCTTTCTGTTCTATGTCGTTATGGCACAAGCTCCACGTCCAGCTTCCCTGGGGTCCGTCCCTTTGGTTCTAAAGAGCTCGTGGAGGAAGAAAAAAGATTACCGTAAAGAGACCATCATAATCCTAATTATCCTCAAGGCAATGCAGAAAAGAAACAGCGTAAGGATAAACGTGTTGAGATTTGCTCTTGCTTCTGCATGATTCCTGGAAAGGCCCCATGGAGGCCTGATATTCTGGGAGTCATGGTGTTTTCAACATGGCTGACAGAGCAGTCAGGAAGCTGGGAACCCAAAACAGCGTCAGATGAAACTGCAAAATCGAGACCACATCATGTGTGAGTCGTTTCTGCCTTGAGTCTCACCCTGATAAGGAAATCATTCCTGGTGCCCTAGTCAGAAGGCAAAAGGATAGATGTTGGTCATGAGGCTAGGATCATGGTTTGGAAGAGAAATCTAGTGGGGCAGGGGTAGCATCTTTTAAAAAATTATTTTATTGAGGTCATAGCAGTTTATAAGATTGTGAAACTTCAGTTGCACATTATTGTTTGTCCGTCACCATATATACCTGCCCCTTTACCCCTTTTGCCCACCCCCACCCCCCCATCCCCTTCCCCTTTGGTAACCACTAATCTGTTCTCTTTGTCCATGTGTTTGTTTATCTTCCACATGTAGGTGAAATCACGTGGCGTTTGTCTTTCTTTGTCTGGCTTATTTAGCTTAACGTCATACCCTCAAGGTCCATTCATGTTGTTGCAAAAAGTACGATTTTCCCTTTTTTATGGCTGAGTACTATTTCATTGTGTACATATATATATATATATATATATATATATATACACCAGACCTTCTTTGTCCATTCATCTATTGATGATCACTTGGGGTGCTTCCACATCTTGGCTATTGTGAATAATGCTGCAGTGAACACAGGGGTGCATAAGTCTCTTTGAATTGTTGATTTCAGGTTCTTTGGACAAATACCCAGTAGTGGGATAGCTGGGTCATATGGTATTTCTATTTTTAATTTTTTGAGAAGTCTTTGTACTGTTTTCCACAGTGATTGTACCACTTTGCATTCTCATCAGCAGTGTAGGAGGGTTCCATTTTCTCCACATCTTCTCCAACTTTTCTTATTTTTTTGTCCTGGTAATTATAGACATTCTAACAGGTGAAAGGTGATATCTCATTGTAGTTTTGATTTGCATTTCCCTAATTATTAGTGAAGCTGAACATCTTTTCATGTGTGTTTTGGCCATCTGTATCTCATCTTTGGAAAAATGTCTGTTCATATCCTCTTCCCATTTTTTGATGTGATTGTTTATTTTGTTGTTGAGTTGTATGAATTCTTTATATATTTTGGAGATTAATCCCTTGTCAGATAGAGGATTTGCAAATATTTTCTCCCTGTTGGTGGGTTGTCTTTTTGTTTTGTTCTTGGTTTCCTTTGCCTTGCAGAAGCTCTTGAGTCTGATGTAGTCCCACTTGTTTATTTTTTCTTTTGTTTCCCTAGCCTGAGCAGACATCGTGTTTGAAAAGATTCTTTTAAGACTAACGTCAAAGAGTGTACTGTCTATATTTTCATCTAGGACTTTTATGGTCTTACCTTCAAGTCTTTAATCCATTTTGAGTTACTTTTTGTGTAAGGTGAAAGATAATGGTCTACTTTCATTCTTTTGCACGTGGCTGTCCAGTTTTCTCACTATCATTTATTGAAGAGACTTTCCTTTCTCCACTGTGTTTTCTTGGCTCCTTTGTCAAAGATTAGCTGTCCATAGATGTGTGGTTTTATTTCTGGGCTTTCAGTTCTGTTCCATTGATCTCTGTGCCTGTTTTTGTACCAGTACCATGCTGTTTTGATCACTATGACTTTGTAGTATATTTTGAAGTCAAGGATTGTGATGCCTCCAGCTTTGTTCTTTTTTCTCAGGATTGACTTAGCTATCCCGAGGTCTTTTCTTGCCCCACATGAATTTCAGGATTCTTTGTTCTATTTCTGTGAAGAATGTCATTGGGATTCTGATTGGGATTGCACTGAATTTGAAGATTGCTTTAGGTAGTATGGACATTTTAACTATGTTTATTCTTCCAATCCATGTGCATGGAATATTATTCCATTTCTTTATGTCATCATCGATTTCTTTCAATAACGTCTTATAGTTTTCATTGTATAGGTCTTTCACCTCCTTGGTTAAATTTATTCCTAGATATTTTATTCTTTTTGTGATTGTAAATGGGATTGTATTCTTGAGTTCTCTTTCTGTTAGTTTATTATCAGAGTATAGAAACACAATTGATTTTTTAAAGTTGATTTTGTACCCTGCAACTTTGCTGTAGTTGTTGATTATTTCTAGTAGTTTTCTGATGAATTCTTTAGGGTTTTCTATATATAAAATCATGTTGTCTGCAAGCAGCAAGAGTTTCACTTCTTCATTGCCTGTTTGGATACCCTTTATTTCTTTTTCTTGCCTGATTGCTCTGGTCAAAACCTCCAGTCCTGTGTTGAATAAGAGTGGTGAGAGTGGGCACCCTTGTCTTGTTCCTATTCTCAGAGGGATGGCTTTCAGTTTTTCCCCATTGAGTATGATGTTGGCTGTGGATTTGTCATATATGGCCTGTATTATGTTGAGGTACTTTCCTTCTATACCCATTTTATTGAGAGTTTTTATCATAAATGGATGTTGGTTCTTGTCAAATGCTTTCTCTGCATCTATTAAGATGACCATGTGGTCTTTATTCCTCATTTTGTTGATGTGGTGTATCACATTGATTGATTTGTGGATGTTGAACCATCCCTGTGTCCCTGGTATAAATCACACTTTGTAACATGATGGATGATCCTTTTAATGTATTGCTGTAGTTGGTTTGCCAATATTTTGCTGGGGATTTTTGTATCTATGTTTGTTAGCGATATTGGCTTGTAATTTTCCTTCTTTGCGTTGTCCTTGCCTGGCTTTGAAATCAGGGTGATGTTGGCCTCAGAATGAGTTAGGAAGTGTTCTGTCTTCTTCAATTTTTTAGAATAGTTTGAGAAGGGTAGGTATTAAATCTTCTTTGAATGTTTGGTAGAATTCTCCAGAGGAGCTGTCTGGTGCTGGACTTTTATTTTTTGGGAAATTTTTGAATACTGTTTCAATCTCTTGTGATTGGTCTATTCAGATTCTCTATTTCTTTTTGATTCAGTTTTGGGAAGTTGTATGAGTCTAAGGATTTATGCATTTCTTCTAAATGGTCCAATTTGTTTGCATATAGTTTTTTTCATGGTATTCTCTCATAATTTTTTGTATTTCTATGGTATCTGTTGTAATTTTCCCTTTTTCGTTTCTAATTTTATTTTATTTGAGGCTTCTCTATTTTGCTGAGTCTGGCTAAGGATTGTCAATTTTGTTTATCTTCTCAATGAACCAGCTCTTAGTTTCATTGATCCTTTCTATTGTTTTTTTGGTTTCTATTTCATTTATTTCTGTTCTGATTTTTATTATTTCCCTCCTTCTACTGACTTTGGGCTTTGTTTGTTCTTCTTTTTCTAGTTCTGTTAGGTGTAGTTTAAGATTGCTCATTTGAGAGTTTTCTTGTTTGTTAAAGTGGGTTTGTGTTGCTATGAATTTCCCTCTCAGGACCACCTTTGCTGCATCCCATATGAGTTGGTATGTTGTATTTTCATTTTGTTTCCAGGCATTTTTTTATTTATCTTTTAATTTCTTCATTGATCCATTGGGTTTTCAGTAGCGTGTTGTTTAGTCTCCACATATTTGTTACTTTCTCAGCTTTTTTCTTGTGGTTGATTTCTAGTTCATAGCATTATGGTTGGAAAAGATGCTTGATATGATTTCAATCTTCTTAAATTTATTGAGGCTTGTCTTGTTTCCCAACACATGGTCTATCTTGGAGAACGTTCTGTGTGTGCTTGAGAAGAATGTGTATTCTGCTGTTTTTGGATGGAGTGTTCTATTTATTTCTATTAAGATCAACTGGTCTAGTTTTTCCTTTCATTCTGCTATTTCCTTGTTGACTTTCTGCCTGGATGATCTGTCCATTGATGAAAATGGGGTGTTGAGGTCCCTACTACTATTGTGTTGCTGTTAATTTCTCCTTTAAGATCTGTTAATAGTTGCTTTGTGTACTTTGGTGCTCCTTTATATATTTATGTGTTATGTCCTCTTGGTGGAATGTCCCTTTTATCATTATATACCACCCCTCCTTGTCTCTCATTGTCTTTTTTATCTTGAAGTTTACTTTGTCTAATATAAGTATGGCAACATCTGCTTTCTTTTGTTTGCCATTAGCTTAGAATATCATCTTCCATCCCTTCAGTCTGGGCCGGTGTTTGTCTTTAGAGCTGAGATGTGTTTCCTGGAGGCAGCATATTGTTGGGTCTTCTTTCTTAATCCATCCAGCCAGTCTGTGTCTTTTGATTGGAGAATTAAATCCATTTACATTTAGAGTTATTATGGATATATGAAGGCTTAGTACTGCCACTTTATCACCTGTTTTCCAGTTGTTCTGTATTTCCCTTGTTTCTTGTCCTGTTTATTTCTGACTGTCCATTCAGTTTGGTGATTCTCTATGACGGTTTTATCAGTTTTCTTTGTATTTATCATTTGTGTCTCTGTTCTGATTTTTTGTTTAGTAGTTACCATGAGGCTTGTATAAAAGATCTCGCAGATGAGTTAGTCCATTTTCTGATAGCCTCTTATCTCCATTAGCCTAAGCAGGTTCCATCCTTTTCCTCTTCCACTTCTAAGTTATTCTTGTCACCACTTATTCTGTTTTGTGTTGTGAGTTTGTGGTTAAAACGAAGTGGTTACAATTATTTTTGATGTTTTCCTTCCCTTTATCTTTAACGTTATAATTAAGTGTTTGTCAAGCTGTTCTGATGGAGAGCTGCAATTTTCTGATTTTGTCTGCCTATTTATTTCCTTGCTCAAGGCTTGTAAACTCTTTCCTTTTTTTTTCAGGTATGAAGGCCTTCTTGATAATTTCTTGTGAGTGTGTGGGGCTCTTGTGGTGATGAACTCCCTCAGCTTTTGTTTCTTTGGGAATGTTTTTATTTCTCCATCATGTCTGAAGGATATTTTTGCTAGATAGAGTATTCTTGGCTGAAAGTTTTTGTCTTTCAGAATTTTGAATATACCATTCTACTCTCTCCTAGCCTGTAAGGTTTCTGCTGAGAAATCTGTTGAAAGCCTGATAGGGGGTCCTTTGTAGGTTATTTTCTTCTGCCTTGTTGCCCTTAATATTTTTTCTTTCCCATGGACTTTTGCCAGTTTTACTAATATATGCCTTGGAGAAGGTCTTTTTACACTGATGTAATTAGGAGTTCTATTAGTTTCATTTACATGTAATTCCAGCTCCTTCTCCAAGTTTGAGAAGTTCTCAGCTATTATTTCTTTGAAAAAGTTGTCTGCTCCTTTCTCCCTCTTCTCTCCCTGGAATACCTATAATCCTTGCATTGCAGTTCCTCATTGAGTTGCATATTTCTCAGAGAATTTCTTCATTTCTTTTTAGTTGTAGTTCTCTCTTCTCCATCTGAAGCATTTCTATAGTTCTGTCTTCTAAACTGCTAATTCTGTCTTCCGTAATATCAGCTCTGTTATTTAAGGATTCCAGATTTTTCTTTATCTCCTTTATTGTGTTTTTCCTTTCCAAGATTTTTGATTTTTTTGATAGTTTCAATCTCTTTTGTGAAGAATTCCCTCTGTTCATTAATTTTATGCTTGATTTCATTGAACAGTCTTTCTGAGTTTTCTTGTAACTCACTGAGTTTCTTTATCATAGCTATTTTGAATTCTCTGTTGTTTAGATTGTAAGTTTTTGTGACTTCAGGATTGATTTCTGAGCACTTGTCATTTTCCTTCTGGTCTGAAGTGCTAATATACCTCTTCTTTCTATTTGGTGGGGCAGACTTTTGCTACACTGTAGTTTTAGTATCTGGTTGCAGATTCTACCTGCTGCCACAGAGGGGAGGGGGAGAGCAGGAGCTGTGTATTCTGAGCTTGCTATGACCCCTGGCAGCTGTGCTTCTCCGTTGGAATCTGCCAACAGAACCCATCTGCATTTGTCTGCTGGCCATCACTGCATTACACATGTATGTGCACAGGCGCTCTGGCAGGAATGCCCTGTTCTGGCTGACTGGCTAAGCTGGTGCACCAGGTGGGAAGGGGGGAGGGGCACTTTCTTTCATGTGCACAATCTTGGGTGCTCCTGCTGTGCACTCATTGTCTGCCCACCTGGGCTGCTTGGCTTGATGGAAATGCCCCTGCGATTGCTTAGCTGCCTCAATGTGAGGCATTCCCATGGGCTAGGAGGCAACTCTGAGAGTGAAGGCATTTCCATGGAGGGCTCCCCTTTCCACCTTCTCCTCTCAGGGTCGCTCACTGGCTGCTGCACAATGTCATGTGCCCTAGATCACTGCCTGCTGCCACTGGGGGAGGGAGAGGAGTTCCCCTTACCTCCTTCCACTGCCTCCAGGAGGTTTAGCACCCCCACCTTCAGAGGTATGGCTGTATGCATTTCTCAGACATGCATTGTGTTATGTGAATGTCCTCTGTTGGTTTATGAATGTCCCTTTTGTTGTATCTTAGGAGGGAGAGACTAAGGGAAGAGCTCACTCCACCATGATACTGATGTCACCTCCTCCAAGGATAGCATCTATATTTTTAAATATTGGCACCAGAGCTAACATCTGTTGCCAATCTCCCTTTTTCTTTTCTTATTCTTCCCAAAGCCCCCTAGTATGTAGTTGTATATTCTAGTTGTAGGTCTTTCTGGCTCTGCTGTGTGGAATGCCACCTCAGCATGGCCTGATGAATGGTGCTAGGTCCATGCCCAGGATCTGAACCAGCAAAACCCTGGGCCACCACAGCGGAGCATGTGAACTTAACCACTCAGCCATGGGGCCAGCCCCCAGGGGTAGCATCTTAATAACTCCAGTTGGAAACATCTAGAAGATTGGTCCAAGAGAAGAGGAGGATCTGCCCAGGGCAGGGCTACTTGGAGAGGAGGGCTAGCAAGTCCTTGCATATACTAGGATTGGTTTGGCTACGAATGGTAGAAAATCCTCCATAGTGGCTTAAACAAGTAAAGGATTATTTGTCAAATAGAACAAGTGCTCCACCTTCCTCATAGACCTGCACTCTCATGCTTGTCACCTCATAGGTCACAGTGGCTGCTGCATCCCCAAGAGTCTTCCAGTAGCTTAGAAGGGGACAGTGGCAAATAACAAAAAGAGGCAAAGGACAACACACACACACGCACACACATGTGCACACACATGCACATGTACATGTGAACGCACGACTTCACTTAGAAAGGAAAATATCCCCTGGGGCTTCTTCTCCCTCTCACTGGCCAGAACTGTGTATGTAGCTCTCCAAGCAGGTAGAAAATAGGTTGTTTTAGCTTTTCAACCTTTGTAATAGAGGAAGACAAGGAGAAATTGGTTATAAATAGCCTTTGGGTAGACAATTCAGTGTCCTCCCCAGCCCCCTTATGAGAAATGCAGGGGTGAACAGATTTGACACCAAACTCCACGTTAGGGACCAAGTAGGAGAGGGCAGGTCTTCAGTGTGGCCCACAGGTTCCTGCTTTCCCCTTCTCTGTCAATGACCCTGCCTACCTTCTCCCATATAGCTCCATAGGTGCAGCTACACCCACTAGTTATTTTACTTCCAATTTTCTGAACAATTTCCATTGTTTCATACCTCCCTGATTTTTCTTGTGCTTTCCTTGCTGTCCAGGATGCCTGCCCCACCCAACCTATCCATTTACATGGTGCCCATGATATGTGCCAGCCACGAGGAACACTACAACAAACAAGATCTTCAGAGGCACCACCCTCATGGAACTTACGGTTTATGCCCCTGGGAAGGGGCAGAACTAAGGCTGTAGCCCATTTCTGATTGGTTCTGAGCCGCCTACGGAGGTAAGTCTCTCATGTCCATTTTAGAGATGAGTAAACTGAGACTTGGGACCATTAAGTGACTTTGCCAAGGTCATGAGGCTTGAGAGTGCAGGGGTGGATGTGAAGGTGGGTTTGCCTGACTCCAAAGCCCATGTGTTGTGCTATCTGATTACTCTGCCTTCCCTGTTCAAAGGACAGTCCTTCATCTATTTGTGAAGACTGCAGTCAAGTTCCCCACGAGTCTTTTTTCTCTGGAGGCATGTCTCCATTCTAACCACCTGTACCTCCCTAGGCTGAGTGTCCTCAAGGGCAGGGCCTGGGCCCTATTTAATTTCACATCTTTGGAATAGAGAACCTTGTCTGACACACACTGGGAACCTAAGAACCCAAGGAAATTGGGTTTAAATCCCAGCTCCACCAAGACTGTTGACCTTGGGCAAGCTGCCTAACCGCTGTGGCCTCAGTGACCTCATCTATAGAGTGAGCGTCCAATGGGAAAATTTCCACTCTGGTGCCCAGTAAGCCTCCCAATGCCTTATTTGCAATCGGAAGGTGTGAGTCTGGGGGATTGTTGTATGAATGGCAAAGGCTCAAGCTTAGTTCTGGCTCCTTAGATAGTTGGCCATGAGACTTTCCATGACTTCAGCTCTGTAAAATGGCGACAAAATACCTACTTCAAGGTATTGGTAGGAAGATCAAAAATAACATACATTATAATAATGAGACTATCTATCACTTATTGAGCACTTCCCATGATTAGGATCTCTGCTCAGCCCCTTTCACATGTTACTGCCTGAAGACTTACAGTGACACAGGAAAAAATGTATTATTATCCCCATTTTTCTGATGGAGAAACAGAGGTTAAATAACTTGCCCAAGGTCATACAGATGGTCAGGCCTGATTTGAACTCAGAGTTGACTCCAAAGACTTTGCTCTCACATGGCTTCTATAAAATGAAGCCATGTAAATGCAAAGTGTTGTGAAATGTTAATCCAGGTGCCCAACACAGGTGACTGAGTGAGTGAATCAATGAACAGATGCATCTTTTCCATCTTTTATCCCCTCCTACCTCATGTCTAGCAGAGTGCCAGACGTGTATCAGGCACGCAGTGTTTATTGATAAATAACAACTAAATGACTGACTGACTGACTGAATGAATGAATGGGCTTATACACTTTTGTATCCTTCTCTTACTTGTATGTGCTGTTCATTTATGCCACTGATACTTATTAGGTGTCTACTGGGTACAGGCACTGTCCTAGAAATTGGAGACAGTCCCAGAGCAAAGGATGAAATAACTGCTCAGGAAATAGATCGAACTAAAATGAAGAGAACACAGAGGAATTTCCCCCAACAGAAATCACAACTGGAAACCTAGCTCAGCTCCTGAGGTTGGCTGATGCTTTTGGAAAAACAAACCAGCCACCTGCTCGTGGATCATGTCCTTCGATGTGCTATTCTTCCTCCTCTGCTGTTCTCCCAGGTGGAGAAGGACGTTTGCAGGCAGAGAGGAACTCCCCCATTCAAAGAACATCTCCTCTCCTTCCTTGTAGCCTCCTTGGCTCAGATTCTCATCTCCAGCGGGTGATACCGCAGTCACTGGCCTGGGTGTTGACTGTGATGTTATCCACGGAGGACCCCGAGAATCAGGGAAGATCATATGTGGGAAGATCAGGACCCCAAGAGGGGACTGAGCAGGGAGAAGAGGTGAATCCTGAGCTGCAGAGAGGCTGCTCTCTAAGAAAGACTTCAGGACACCATTTAGAACATCACAGTCCTTTTGGGCATGTCCATTTAATTTACACCACTCAAACATTCCTGTGAGATCTTAGACAAGTTGCTCCAACTCTCCAGGCCTCAGCTTGCTCCTCTTTCAAATGGGATGACAACTCTTGCCCTCGCTTCCTGCTGGCCTTCTTCTCCTTGAACACAAGCTTTCCTGCCTTGGAGCCTTGAACTGACATTCCACATGCCTGCGATGCTCTTCTCTCTTCTCTTTACATGGATGCTTCTCTTCATCATTGAGATTTTGGTTTAAAAGTCACCTCTACAGAGAAGGCGTTCTACAGTAGGCTGGCCCTACTCAATCCCCAGTCACTCTCCATCAGATGACTCTGGTTATCATATGCGTCACTTCTGAAATTATTTTCTTCACTTATTTGTAAATATGTTCATTAATTATCTTCCCCTACAGTATAAACTCCATGAACTGTCTTGTCACTGCTGTGTCCCAGGGCCTGGCCCAGTGCCCAGAACATAGTAAACACTCAATAAATATTTGTTGCGTGAATCAATAATAGGCAGTTGGTGATTTAGGTTATTTCCAGTGGCACCAATATCTTCATTAGAGAGGAACCAAGATCTGGCCTGGGAGATGGTGGACATCTGGTACCCGAGTGCCATCCTTAGCTGCCACAGAATGACGTTCTCTGCTAGTGCATCAACAAATGTGTCTTCGTTCTCTGGGCAGCAGGAGAGCCAGGGATGAAGTAGCATGTGCCAAGGGGACAAGTCGCGCTGTCAGGAGACAGGGGCTGGTCCAGCTGATTTGCCCTCTCAATGCACATGGAAGGCTGGGGCATCTGATAGCAAGAGAAGGAGAAAAGAGACTTGCTTCCAAATGAATTCTTTTTGAGGGAATGGACAATGAGCTCGGTTGGTGCAGGAAGCCTGGTGTGAGTCTGAGCTCTACCACTTAGGAGCTGTGGGAGATTAGTTAGTAACTTCACCTTCTTGGGCCTCATTCTTTTCCTTCTCCTTCCTGGGGCTATAGTGAGAGTTAAATACAACAATAGTGAACATAAAGGTGCTTGCAGGATGTCAAATGTACTACGTATGCGAAAGATTCTCTCCTCTCCCACGTCCTCCTCCTGCTTTTCATCCTTCCTCCATCTTATCCTCTTCCTCCTCCTCCCCTTCCTCCTCCTGACTCTCACGTATTATTATCTCCCAAGTCCAGACTTCCATTATACAAAGCAAATAGCAGGTTTATGACTAAGAAAGGGGGGAAGGGTCTGCAGGACTGCCTTTCTCTCCATCACACAGCATAGGGGCATAGACTATAGATTTTATTGGATTCCCATACTATATGGGCTGTCTAGAGATTTTAAAGGGATAACCCTGGAGCAAACATCTTGGATAATTGATTCTAATCCTGGGGCTTTGTTTTCATCTTACATAAAGAGATGGAGTCCATTGGGGATGGCCAAATAGTGACTGTGCTAGGAAGGAGTCTGGACTTGTAGCGGTGCAGTGGGAAATGATACGGTGATGGACTAGTGATGTCTGCCTTGAACCTGTCGGAGGGCGGGGGGAGCGATGGCACAGGTGCCCTCTATTGGCCCTTCCTGGTCCAAAGTGCTATTTCAGTTGTCTCTTTGCAGTGATTGTCTAACTGAGTTGTCACAGTGAGTCAACCTGGAGATATATGCAGCCTAATATTTTCTCTATGACAGAGGTGCAGAGAGAAGGATCGCAGGAGGGTACACCTGTTTTCCAAGACTTCAACCCGAAAAGTTTAAGAATTTGCTTCCTAGCAGGCTTTGATCATCCTTTAGGAATCAATCAATCATGAATTTAACTAAGCTTTTTGGGAAATGATTTAAAATTTCCACCTCAGCCACCTCCTGGGGAAATGAATTTCATAAGTTTATTACCTGCGGCATCACCTGGTGCTTCTTTTTAAATTTTGTTTTAAATCATCCAAGCTACAGGAAAGATGGAGGGGGGAGGGTCCTTGCCTCTAATCAGGAGCTGATGAATGTGCCCACAGTCACCTCTCAGCCTGTCATGAATTCTGTGGATTTTGTCTCCTCCCCTCTCAGACTATATGGTTATTCTGGTTGTCAGGCAACAGCCCGGGGAGTGAAGATAGCTCTGATCCTTCAAAGCTTGGATTAAATGGCACCTCTTCCAGGGGCCAGCCCCGTGGCCGAGTGGTTAAGCTTGCACACTCTGCTTCGGTGGCCCAGGGTTTCACCAGTTCGAATCCTGGGCGCCGACATGGCACCGCTCATCAGACCACCCTGAGGTGGCGTCCCACATGCCACAACTAGAAGGACCCACAACTAAAAATACACAGCTATGTACTGGGGGGCTTTGGGGAGAAAAAGAAAATCTTTAAAAACAAAAAAGCCACCTCCTCTAGGAAGCCCACTCTAAACTCCAAGGGTCAGAATCAATCCCTTATTCTCAGCTCCCAAAGCCCTTGGACAATAAAACAACTAAATGTTGCATATAGGAAATCTCACTATACTTTGTGAAGCACTTCCAAGTCCTTTCGGACCCCAACAATGAACAATAATGATAATGATAACAGTAATGAGCGATAATAACTAATACTGTAGAATCTTCGTTATGTGCCAGATACTATGCTAAGCATTTTATTTACATGGATTATCTCATCTTCACGGCAAACTTTTGAGGGAGGCAATATTATTTCTGCTTCATAGGGGAGGAAACTGAGGCACTGAGAGATGAAGTTATTTTCTCAAATTTAAATGTGAGAAAACGGAAACTCAGAGAAGGTGAGTACATAAATCTGGGTCATAAAGTCAGCAAAGGGCAGAGCTGAGGCTTAGCTCTAAGTGTCTGTTACATCAGCTGGCCTCTCTCTCTCTCTCTGTCTCTCAAGAATATTTTGTATCGTATGTACCATGTGTTATAATTAGTTGCCACTTGCCTGTTTTCCTCAGTGCGCTGTGAATTACCTGAGGTCAAGGGTGTGCTTACTCATTCTGCTATCTTAACCTTTCGCTTTCTGGAACAGAGACTAGCATGGGTCCACCAAACCCTTTCCTTTTCCCTGTGGGCAGGAGCTGGACTGGATTTTCCAGCATCCCTTGCAGTTAGGGGAAACCATGTCACTGAGTTGTGGCCAAGGAATGAGGACAGAAGTGACTTGTCTATTTCCTGACCTTGCCTCTAACTAAAAAGTCACCCTGTGCTTTTCCACGTGCTCTCTCTTCCCTGTCTGACAGCTGACTGCAGAGGACCCAGGGGAAGACTCTGAAGCCTAGGGGATGGGGAAGCCACAAGATAGCAGGAACCTGGCTCCCCGAAGGACTGCGTGGAGCAGAGGTCATTTCCCTTCCTACTCCTGTACCACCCACATTGGATTCTGGTGTGAGTGAAAAATAAACCCTTATTGTATCCATCCTCATTAATATTTTGGAGTTGTTCGTTGGAGCAGTCAGCCTGCTCTGATTAATGAACCATTCCCTCCACCCCCCAGCATCACTAGCCAGAACTCTGCATAATTAGAGCTTAAAATAGATATAGGTATGTTGAATTAAACTGTCTAGGTGTGACCCTTTTCTGATTAGGAATTTTCTCTAACTTCTCATTCACTGAGTCCTTAATCCATTCATTTAGCTCTCGCCGTATATATCAGCTAGCTACTGCTGTGTAACAATGTGACTATGAACTTGGGGCTTAAAACAACTCATTTATTATCTCACGGTTTCTGTGGGTTGGGCGTCTAGACAGGCTTAGGTGTGTCATTTGCAAGATTGTAACTAAGGCAATGGCTGGGGCTGGATTCTCACCTGGATGCTGGATTGAGGAAGGATACACTTCCAAACTTACACAGCTCTTGGTAGATTTCACTTTTTTGAGCTCCCGGCCTGGGGGCTTCAGTTTCTCGATGGCTGTCAGTGAAGGTTACCCTCAGCAACTGGAGACTCCCTCGTTCCTTGACTCCCTGCATGTCCCATGATGGCTGTTTGCTTGCACAAAAGCAGCAAGAGAGTGAAAGATTCCGTCAGAATGGGTGCTATAATCTAACGTGACATGGTCATGTCATCGCTTATATGTCATCATGCTTGCCCCACTGCTCTTGCTGTATTCTGTTGGTTGGAAGCAAGTTGCAGGTCATATCCACACTCAAGAGTTTCGAGTTATTTTTTTCTTATATCCCCTGTATTCTGTAATCATCAGCCGCAGTGGGGTTGACTAGCGCTGAGTAAGTACTGTGTGAGAGTGTAAATGGGCAGTGGGGAGCTGCTTGCTTCTGGGGAATGACAGTAATTTCCTCATGTTTAGGGGTTTAACCAATGCCCCAACGGTTAAAGAGGTATATCTAAGCTTCCATTTTACAAGCGCCATTTCCTCCTTATTAGCCTAAACACGTGAATTCATGGTCTAGTAGGGCCCAACCAAGAGCCTGAGGATGCCCTACAGCTGTGGTGTCCCACCAGGAGGCTGGGGACAGTAGTAACTGTCATCGAAGCTGAATATAATGAATGAGATGACTCTCGACTATTTGCATGTAATTTATCATTATTACACTGCAAAACTGGGGCATGATGAAGGATTGTTGTCAAAAAGGAAAATAGGTGCAATTAGGTCCTTTGGCACCTAAGGAAGAAGGATTGGGAGAAAAATGGAAGCCATCTCGGTTGAGCTTACTCTGTATGCCAGGCGCTATTCCCGGCCTTCAGATGCACGAAGTCATTTAAATCTCATAAGCGTTCTGTGAAGTAGTGTAATATATTCATTTTTCAAGTGAGGAAGCTGAGGTTCAGAGAGGTTAAGTAACTTGCTCAAGGGCACACAGCTAATAAGTGACAGAGGCAGGAATAAAACCTGGTTCTGTTTGACTCTGAGGCAATGTGCTGGCCCTAGGTGCTGCCAGCATGAGCTTTCTTCACTTACCTTTATTATCCACACACATTTATAAACTCATCTGCGTATGGATTTCACAGCAGGGCCTCCCTGCTGGGGAAGCTTGACTGGATCTGCCCTGGAGTGAGGTTCAGGGAGGAGAGGGGAAGGGAAGTAGGTGGGTACAACATTGCCTTCCCAGGACTTCTTACAACCTATGGAGGAAGCGCAGAGAAGTGGCAGCCAGCCCAGAGATCTTCCAGGTAAAGCTTTGAAAGCTTTTGATAAATCCTGGTGTGTTTAGAGAATGCCTGAATTGTGTCTCCAAATTGTCTCTCAGATTTTTCCCTTTCTCCACCCCCCGTCACCCTCATAGGTCCCCATCATCTCCCTTCTGGGGACAGTTGTAACGCCTAACGGGTGGCCGGCTCCAGTGGTATTCCTGTCTGGTCCTTTCTAAACAGAGTAGTTAATGGAGTCTCTTTAAAACAGGGGAACCATTTAAATCTGCTGCTTGGAATGTTGTGAGGGCTTCCCGTTGCTTTTAGTATTACACCCAAACTTCTAGACGTGGTTTATAAGGCTCCACAAGGTTTGGCCTCGGTTTACCCCCTCATTTCTCATCACTCCTTCCTTGCTCTTTCCAACTGAATAGAATTTCTTTCTTTTCCTGAAATGCTTCACGCTCTCCCTGCCTCAGGCATTCGCTTGGTACCATCTTGCTCTCCTTATCCTGGCACTCCAGGTGATGCTTACATAAATAGACATGTGTTTTCATCTGCCCAGCATTCCTTCCCTCTTCTAGAAATTGTGCCTGATTTTCCTTTGAGGAACCGCTACTGTCAGGCCATGTGGTTTGGCAGGAGTGAGCCCGCCCCCCTATTCCAGGGGTAGTCACATGACCCGCCCCTGACCTGTCAGTGCTCTAAATCTCCCTGGCCACAATGAGTCTATTTGGGAATTGGCTGTGGCTCAAGCCTGGCCAATGAGCATAGCACTGGGATTTTTCTTGGAACTCCTGGGAAAGAAAGTTTCTCCTCCTGGAGTGGTTAAGCTAGAAGCACACAAAGCTGGAGCTTCTGGGTCCTTCTTTACCGCCCCCCGGAGAAAGCCTGCCTGAGAATGAAGCTCACACAGAGGAAGATAGAACCCAGAGACAAAGAGAGAATATTTCTCCCAATATCATTTCAGCAGCTAGATGTAGTCATACCTGAAGCATAAAATGCTACCCTTTTCAGTTACATGAACCATTACATTATCTGTTTTTCTTGGGCTTTGTCAAATTAGGTCTCTGCCACCTGCATTTGCTGCCTCATACACTCATCTTTCCAGTTACAGCCTAAAGCTCTTTCTTCTTGCCTTCTTTTACTTTTGAGCGGCTTTAAATCTCACTGTTATTTGATCAGTAACATTTATTGAGTACCTACTGTGTTCTCGGTGCTGGGGATTCAACAGTGAACAAAAAGATGAAAATTCCTGCCCTCAGGGAGCATACGTTCTAGCAGAGGAGAGACGGAACCGACAAGGTAGATAAATAAAATATATAGTTTGTTAATGGTAATAGAAGCCGAGGAAAAAATAAAGCAAAGAGAGGGAGAAGAAATTCTAGCTCTGAGTGGGAGAGTAGGTGAATGTAAATTTTGTGGCAAGTTTTGAGGAAAGACCTCACTGAGATGGAGACACTTGAGCAAAACCTTCAAGGATGTGAGAGAATGATCCACATGACTCTGAGTTCCAGGCACAGACCTGAGATGGGAACGTGCTGGTGGGTTACATAGTCCTGTAGTAATCCTACTTTACCTTCTTAATTTTACATATGTTGGATACTTAGATATTATATTACAGCTCTCTCTCTCTTTCTCTCTATACTTTTATTTCACTGTGCTTCAGTTTGGGTGTTTTTTTTTTTTTTTTTTATGGTGAGGAAGACTGGTCCTGAGCTAACATCTGTCACCAGTCTTCCTGTTTTTGCTTAAGGAAGATTTTCACTGAGCTAACACCTGTGCCAGTCTTCCTCTGTTTTGTATGTGGGACACCACCACAGCATGGCTTACTGAGTGGTGTGTAGGTCCATGCCTGGCATCTGAACCCATGAATCCTGGGCCACTGAAGTAGAGTGTGCGAACTTAACCACTATGCTACCCGGCTAGCCCCCAGTTTGGGTATTTTCTATTGACTGCTCTCTGAGTTCACTGATTCTTTCTTCTGCTGAGCCCAGTTTGCTGTTAAGCCCATTCACTTCATTTCAGATATTGTATTTTTAGGTTTTAGAATTTCCAATCAGTTCTTTCTATATGTCTTTCCTTTATCTTCTAAAATTCTCTACCTCTCTCTCGTTCTGCATATATTTCCTTCTAAAATTTTTAGACATGTTTATAATAATTATCCTAGAGTCCTTGTTCACTCATTCCCACATCCGGGTCATCTGTGGGTCTGTCTATATTGGCTATCTTTTCTCTTGATCATGGGTCACGTTTTCCTGCTTTTTTGCACGTCTCAGAATTTCAAATTGTATGTCAGACATTTTGATTAAAAGAAAAGTAGAGACCAAACTAGATAATAGAATATGTTTTTGTTTTTCAGTTTTCGAGAGAGGGCACACAACGTTTCCTCATTAGGAAGGCAAAGTCAGAGGCTGATCATTCAGATTCCACTGTGACCAAGCTGAGCTGGGCCGAGGAGAAGCCTTAAGGAGTTCTAGTTTACCTCTGCTTTCAAATGAGATAACAGAGATCTCTTTGTCCTTCATCCCAGTAGCCAAGCTCCTCTGCTGCCACTGCTGAAGGACTGGTCCTTTGATCTTATCAGAATTCGGGCTAGGAGAGACTTGTTTTTTGAGTTTCAATTCATCTCTGGATTCAACCTAAGCACTGTGGAAAAACTGCAAGATCCGTCTCTGCTCTCCAGCTCCACCCCCACAGCTGCTTACTCAGCACAATTCCTGCGGGGGAGGACTGTTTGGCCAAGAGATTTATTATCGCATTCCGACTCTTCTGGATTCCAATCTGTCACGCCAGCCCACATTGTCACTAAAAGTTTGCCAGTTTATCCTTGTTTCGGCGAAGTTTTTCTGCCTGTAGCAGGCCTACCTCTCTGCCTGTACAAACCCAGCAGGCAATCCACCCCTAAGTCTGGGAACAGCCAGGGTTTGTTCCTTTCTGGAATTTGGTTCATTTAAACTTCTTTGCATCCACCACTCTTTGGTGACTTTAAAGAAAAGTATGATATTGAGTTTATCTGGTGTCTTCTTCTGTTCATGATGAGAACAATGGTCCTTTGTGACCTTATGCATTCTAATCAGCAGTGGATCTCCTCTGTTACCCTTCATAACAGCTCTCCCGTTTGTAATTATTTGTAAGATTCCTGGTTCCCTGCCAGTCTGTAAGCATCACAGGGGCGTGACCTGTGTCTGCTTTGTTCAGTGAACTGCACCCAGGGCCCGGCACACTGTGGGTGCACAGGTGTATCCCTGAGGCCCTGTGCTAGGTGTTGGGGCAGCAAGTTGGGTAGGAACACCTCAGTCTTCCACGTGCTTGTGGTTGAGATATGAGCTTGGGTCAGAGCACACCCTTTCCTTCCACTGGAAAAGGATCATCGAGGCCTAGCCTTTCTGGGCTGTCTCCAGCTTCATCATGACTTAGGGAAATCATCACCTTTGTGGTAGGACATGGAGGGGCCGAGCTTCCTTGCATCCAGCTGGACCTCCTTCCATGATCCATCAGCTGAGTGTTCCTCTCCACTCTGGGTGGGGGAGAAACAGCCTGATGTGGAGGGCAGGACCCAAGTCTACAGGAAGATTGATGATTTGGCTCTCTCTGCGCTTGGAGAAAATCGCAAGGATGGAAGAGGCTCTGCTGAGTGGAGACCCCTGAAATTCAAGCTCGATAGTCCCTGCTAGGGGAACAGAGCCAGGATGAGGGAAGCTCACACTTTAAATGTGCTCTCTACTCAATCTTTATCAACAAGAAGAGTGAAGGCAACTATTTATTTGTACCATTATTGATACTCTCTGTGCTAGGCAAAACACTTTACGTATATTGTTTAACTAAGGTCACCCTCTGAAGCCGGTGTTCTTATAATACCTATTTAACAGATGATGCACTTGGGCTCAGGATGATTAAATTACTTGCCAGAAGTCACACAACTAGGGTGTGATGGAGCCAGGAAAGGAAACCCAGATACCAAGTCCTGTGATTTTCCAGCCACCTCCATGTCATTGACTGTCTTCCTCTTCTGTACCAGCCACTATAAAAGCCCTTGACAAACGTTGTTTCTAATTTCCTAAATTTGACAATATGCCATTTATAGACAAGGGCACTGAGGTTCAGAGAAGGTAAGGATCTTGTTTGATGTCAACTAGCTCATATGTGTGAGAGCGAGATCTGACCCTGGGTCAGTAATGCCAACACCAAGACCCTTTTCCTTCTCACCCGGGTATTCTTCATCTGCCTATGTCCACCTTCACCCCTTCTCTGCCCGGCTCTGTGCCCTAGGAGCCTGCTCCTCTGGGCTGCACTGGAGCTCTCTTGCCCCTTGGCTTCTGGTTGGGTTCAGCCAGTGGGGGAGTCAGAGGCTGGGAGGGGAGCAGGTTGGGGTCTGAATTCATCCTGGTCCTCTCAGCTTTGCCGTGGTTTTGGTGGTGAATGTAGGCAGCCCCTTCTCCAGGCTCCAGCTCTCAAACGGACTCTGATTGTAACTTTTTCTTTCCTTGTCCTTTCAGACCTAGGGGTGGTCTCAGCTCCCTGGGTACCCCACATCTCCTGTGGGCTCTCTGAATCCTGCCCACCCCTCTGTGCCCACCCAAGTTCCTTCATTAAAAGTGTCTTCAAAAATACCAGCTGAGTGAAGCTTCTGTTTCCTGCCAAGACCCTGACTGATATAATTTCTCATCAGAGATCCAAAACTCTGAATAAGATTTCAAAAGCTAGCTTGGCTCAAAGCCCATTTTGAGAAAATGTTCACTTCCTTCCCAAAAAACCGTTCCCACCCTGGCCTCATCTCGTTGTGCCCTCTGCAGAATCTCTGTGGTTTGACTCCAGGCTCTCGACACCAGCCAGAGTGCCCAACCCCAGGGCTGGCGAACACGTGGCATTTCCGGGCATCTGTGCCTGCAGCCACCATGTCGCTGCACCTCCGTGGCAGCCGTCCTAGTGGCGCCTGAAAGAAGATACGGTCTAATTAGTCTCATTCCGGGTGTTGGTGGGAAGGAGAGAGACAGATGCCTCTTCCTTGTAGCTGTGGGAGCTGTTCCTGCTTGAAGGATGATGTATGGGTGGGCTCCTTGGGTGGAACCTGCAGGAGAGCAACTTTCCAGCCTGTCTGGGCCAAGACGGGGGAGGATTTGGCCAAGGATCCCATCCTGAGGAGGGGACCCTTGCTCCCCGCTGTCGTTACCTGAGTTTCTCTTCTTATCTCTGTCTCCTGCCTTGCCAGGCGGGTTTGGTATGTTTTGGGCATCCAGTGGGGTTTGAAAGCACAGATTGGGGATGGAGAGTGGCTGGGCGGGGACCTGCAGTGCATGTAGACTGATGACAGAAGGTTCTCGGCAGACAGTGGATGCAGTCTCTCAGTTGGCCGAGAAAGGGAAGGGGAAGGAAGTGATATTCATGCACAGGTATCCCTGAGAGCCACTACATGGTTGTCTCCTGTGGTCCTCCCCACTACCTCCCAGGTGGGTGGCAGTGTCCCTACTTTACAGGTGATTTAACTAAGGTTCAGAGAGTTTACATGACCTGCTCAAGTTCACCCAGCACCAAGTGGCAGGACCAGGATGGTGAACCCAGGTCCTCGCTCTGTCCCCTCTATGCACACCTCTGCAGGTCAGGTGACTCTGCAGGTGATGAGGACCAGCTGGCAAAGCTTCTTGCAGCCCTGCCTCCTTCTTCCCTGTATGCCCCTGGTGCACAGTACTAGGCACGTGGCAAGCAGCAAGCACTCCATAAATTCCTCAAGTCCTAGGCATCTGAGTCCTTAGAGATCATCTGGTGTACCCGACCTGTATTGTCTGGAGAAGGTGAGCAAAGCCCAGAGAGATGGAGAGACATTTGGGAGGTGACATAGAGCACTGAAGTTGAGCAGAGCCCCACGAAGGGTCCTGTAATACCAAGTGTGAAGTGCCCTCACTGCCTCGCTTCTATCAAGCCAGGCTCCTTCTGCTCTTGTCCAGGCCTGGAGCTCGCCTCTCTGCTTTGTGTATTCAGTAAATACCTGCAGGCCACAAAGGTACAGACAGCTTCCTTGTCTAAAAGGGTCACCCAATGAGGTGTCACGTCATACCTGTCAGAATGGTTATTATTAATAAGATAAGCAATAACAAGTATTGGAGAGGCTGTGGAGAAAAGGGAACCCTCACACACTGCTGGTGGGAATGCAAACTGGTGCAGCCACTATGGAAAACAGTATGGAGATTTCTCAAAAATTAAAAATAGAAATACCATACAATCTAGCTATTCCACTTCTGGGTATTTATCCAAAGAACATGAAAACACCAATTTGAAAAGGTATTTGCACCCCTATGTTCATTGTAGTGTTATACACAAGAGCCAGGACTTGGAAGCAACTGAAGCGCCCGTCGATGGATGAATGGGTAAAGAAGATGTGGTGCATGTACACAATGGAATACTATTCAGCCAATAAAGGACAAAATTGTGCCATTTGCAGCAATATGGATGGACCTTGAGGGTATTATGCTAAGCAAAATAAGTCAGATGGAGAAAGACAAATACTATGTGATTTCACTCGCATGTGGAAGAGAAACAAACACATAGGTATGGAGAGCAGATGGGTGGTTACCAAAAGGGAAGGGAGTTGGGGGAGGGCGAAAGAGGTAAAGGGAACGTATGTGTAGTGACGGATGGAAACCAGGCTTTTGGTGGTGAGTACAATGCGGTCTATACAGAAGCCGAAATATAATGCTGTACACCTGAAATTGATGCAATGTTATGAACCAATATGATCTCAATAAAAAAACCAAACCAAACCAAACCAAACGGTCACAGATTCAGGTTTCCATCATTTCTAGATGTGGGAGGATGAACCAATTGCCTTGAGTCTCATAGTATGGATTCTAAGGAGTCATGTAAATCTTCTGAGCTTCAATTTCTTGATCTATGAGAATAGTGATACTTGCTTCAGAGAGCTGTCATGTTGACCGAAGAAATAATGATTTTGTTAAGACTGAAAACTTTAAAAATGGGAACCAATGTGACAGGCTGTGGTGGCAGCAAAATGCCTGCATAGGGCGAGTTAGGGACACAGTAGAGTCACGCAGGGCAGCCGGGCAAAGACTTCTGAAGCTTGTTTGCACAGAAAGCATTGCTTTGTTTTTTTTAAATAAAATTTGCATTTTTTTCCTGGTGGCTTTGCTGGGTGGCTGATGGAGGTTGTGTGGGTGTGAATGGCTGCTCAAGCCACCCCTCGGTGCCCCATTGATTATATAATGATATTAGTGATAATACAGAGTGGGGGCGTCCCTATCTTGTGGGGCCCAGAGGTCATCTTAATATTAATTTTGCAGTGTTGAATATGATAGCCACTAGCTACATGGGACTATTTGAATTAAAATCTATCAAACATATAAAAGGAATAATTCAATTCCTGAGTCACATTAGGCCACATTTCAAGTGTCAACAGTGACATGTGGCCAGTGGTTGCCATATTGGACAGCGCAGGTTTAGAACACTTGCATCATTGCAGAAAGTTCTGTTGAACAGTGCTGTTCTGGAAGACCTGGTAATGCCAAAGCTGGTCAAGATATCAGAGGCCCTTTAGTCTGATTCTCAGTTTCATTGAAAAAGGAACTGAGGCCCAGAGGGGTACCATTGTCCTGGGATCCAGTGTGGTACCAGCGCTCAGGTAGTGACTTCAGGATCTTAAATAATCAGTGGATGCTCTGGGTGCTGGGACCGGCAGCTCAGGCTGCTTCCAGAAGGGAAGGGCGTTCCCTCTTGCTGAATCCCTAAAGAGTCCGAATGGGTGCAGTTGGGGTGGGGGAGGGAGACACTTGACCGGGCAATGGGAGGGGCAGGTGGTTTGCTCAGACTGCTGGTTGTGGATGGCTCCCCCGAGGACATGGGCTGCCCTCTGCTTTCTTAGAGTTTGCTGAGAAGCCCTGGTGTGATTCCGTGACTCTGAGATTCCTGGCTTTTAAGCTCCACCAGTTAGGTGACCTGGCCAACCAAAGCTGTGCTTGACTCTTACTCTGGCAAAACAACACAGACACTCTGAAGTCACACAGACCTGAGGTCAAATCCGGGGTCCATGTCCATGTGTGGGAAACCATGTGCAAGTCATTTGAACTTTCATTTCCTCAACTATACAAAGGGAGCAGTACTAATAGTCGTCTCCTCTGTGGGTTGTTGGAAGTTTTCCATCAGATCCTGTCCAGCACAGGGCCTAGCCCCAGTGAGTGCCAATAAATATCAGCTCTTGTTACAGGTGATCTAGTTGGCAAGACTTCCCAGTATGCTGGAATCTGATTGTTATCCAAGTTACACAGTCTTGATTTGACACAACTGCGAGAATCTGTTGCAGGGTTTAACGTGTTGTGCATCCACCTTCTTGCCTTTTCTGTGTTGGAACTATTTCTGTGGCTCCAGCTGGAACCTGCGAAGAGGCATCTCCTCTGCCCTTCTGGGGTTGTCACCATGCAGCTTTGGGGAAGGTCTGGAAATGTTGGGTCAGTTTGGATGGTGGACCTGAGCAGGTGCTGTCTGTTTGGGGTTAGGGCTCACCCACTTGCACCTTGTACCTATGCCTGTAACTAGCGCAACAGCCCCTGGCGGTGGTTTTGGGCCTGAGCCCAGAAGCTCTCATACTCCGACTCCAGCCATGATCTGTTGTAATCATAAGAGCTATCTGTTCCCAGCCCAAAGCTTCAGAGAGAAGCAGTGAAAGAGGAACTCCACTTCCATCTATGAGCACATGGGCCACAGTATTCCCGTTGAAGGCTCTTGGCCGTCAAGATCAGAGTGGAACATGTGTGCGTTAACATCCACAGATGCACAGATCGCTCAAGCCAGGCGAAATGCAAATCGCAGACAAGTCCATCCACGAGGGGGTTGGAGGACCAGGCAGGTGGCTTAGGGGGCTAATTATGGAAGGAAAGAATTCCAGAATGAGCAGCCCTTCAAGAGGTAATGTTCTGCGCACAGTCGAGATTTCTAGGTCCTGTCTTTCATTTTAGGTGAGTCTGGGAAATTCTGACTTGCAACCAGGGATTTTTATCCCAGGCATCTTACTCAGCCTTCCTCCTGCCATGGGCACCCGGGAATTCTAAGGACAGGATGTGGAGCGTGTCAGTCTAACAGGGTGTCCCGGTGATCATCTGCTGTCTAGAAGACAAAGGCAGCCCAAACAGCAAAATGACTTTATTTCTTATTATTTCACTCAGTCACTTCCTCATCTACCCGTTTGTTTAACAGACGCTCGTCGGACATGTAATGAATTCTACTTCCATCATATGATTTTCTCAACTGTGACATGGGGATCCTGTTAGAGCCTGACTCGCTGGGCTGTTGTCAGGACTAAATGAAATGATGCATATAAAGCTTTTAGCAGGAAGTCTGAAAGTAGAGTGCGTCCCTAATAAATGGCAGTTATTACTAGGAGTGGTATACAGGTACTGTGCTGGGCATTGGTGCTACAGAGAGATGAGGCCAACTCTGCTCTAGGATAGTCTAATGGGGAGATAAGGTATTCTAGGAGCGCATTCCAGCTACGATGGGAGTGCGGAAGTGGGAATGACTAACAGTGTATGGGGCAGGCAGAGCAGTTTTTAGAGAAGAGGGGCATTTCAACAGGGTTTCGAAGGATGGATAGGAAAGTCTTTTCTTGAAGAGGGATCAGCATGTGTGAAAACACAGAGGGCCATAAGAAAGCTGTCTTGCCCTTCTCTCTCTCTTTTAGGCTGAGGCCCTAGACAGACCTGCCAAGCAACTAACTCCTGTGTGTTACGGGCCAGGTACCGATGGTTGGTCCTCCGTCAGCACAGACGGAACTCCACCAGCTCCCCTTGGAACCTGGGTGCTATGACCCCGACAAAGACCCAGCTTAGCTTTAAACTTCACACCTTGTCACAATGCTGATCATATGCTGGCGGCTAGGCTTCTGCCAGCCTTGACCTGACGAGTCCTTGTGGACTCTTAATGTTGTCTCCACCATCCCAAGGCCTGTCAGAAATAGAACCCTCATACCCATTCTGGAATTTGTTCTGGAAAAGGATGCCTGACACCAGGGATGAGAAATCTGGAAGATCTAAGGGGTGGGGGGAAATGGCTTCACCATAGTCCCCGAGTAAGGAAAGGACGGAGGCAAGATGGCTTGTTCCAAAGTCACACTGCTCCTAGTACTTCCTCCCAGAGCTCCCCACTTCACACCCCTCACTCCTCCTGCCAGGGGCCTCACCTTCATTCATTCTTTAAGCCCCTGCCAGGTGCTGGGGACTCCTTTAGGTGTTTGGGGTGCAACACGAACAGAACTGAGTCCTTGTCCTTGTGCAGCTTACATTCTGATAGGGATGGCAGCAAGGTCCCTCCCTCCATGGAGTTTAATTTGAGTGGAGGTGACAGATAAAGAGAAAGTAGGACAAGTGACTGCTAAGTACCACAAGGGAGATAAACATGGACGTGACAGAAAAAGGGGGACCCACTCTGGTCATCAGGGAAGGCCTGTGCAAGCACGTGACCTTGACCGGAGTCCTGAAGGATGAGGAGGAGAAGTGCCTTCTGGCCAAGTGATGCTGCTGGTACCTTTGGCTGGAGCAGCCTTGGGCTGTGTGTTAGGAAGCTGGCTCTGCACACGGGATGCAGGAGACTCTCTGTGCCCCCACCGTCTCCCCAGTGATTTGTATCGACTCTAGTGCCTTCTTGTCTTCTCCTGCAAGGCCCTCCCTGGGTCTTGTCTACTGGGTCCACTCTGTGTCCAGGGACAGTTTGTGGGTCCTAGTACCTAGAAAGCTTTCTTGGACCCCTGACTCCACACCAGGCAGAGTTTGGCCCTTCTCTACTCGCAGAAGACCCTTTCCAAACATGGCTATCATGTACTGGCCATGTGGTATGGGACTGTTTGCTCGTTGGTCTCCCAGCTCGTCTGTGAGCATCCTGAGGGTAGAAACGGTGCTGGGTTCACCTCTGTTGCCCGGCACTTATTTGGACACCCAGTAAGTGCCTAATAAATATCTGTCGTGAAAGCATAAGTGATTTAGCTCCCTGAGGGCAAGAGCCACATCTTCTAACTCTGAACCACTCCCTTGTCCCTCCACCTCCACCCCTGCAGTGCCTGATGCAAGCTGAGAACCTGATAAATGCTTATGGAATAAATGATTATTTTAATTACTCAATGAGTCACCACAGGGTTCCTTTAAATAGCATTTATTCTGGTGCATTTAAATGTTCATTTATAAATAATTAACTATGTCACCAGGAAGTTTGGAGAAAGGAGACATACAGGGAAGGAAGGGCTGGCAGAAAAACTTGATGCCACGAGGTTAGCAGGACAACAGAGAGGAAGGAATGATGGACCTGCGCCCTGAGTCCTGAGCACCAGACCCTGACTAGCTGTGTGACACCAGGCTCTCACAGCCATCTGCAAATGGAGATATCAGTAAGCATGATGCAACTGAGGGATTGATACAGACTTGTGCACGTTGGGGCTTCCCTTGGAACCTTCACTCTGGGAAGGCAGCCATGGTGCTGTCAAAGAGCTCGCTTAGACTATTGGATGGTGAGAGGCCGTGTGGACAGAGCCCTGGGCAACAGGAGGCTCTCCTGGATGTTCCTGCCTCAGCATTGCATTTGGCTAAGCTCCCAAGTGGATACAGAGAGCCCTCAGCTACACCACGTGGAGCCGAAGAACCGCCCAGTAGAACTCAGGCGATCACAGAGCCGTAGAGGTAAGAAATCATGGTTGTTTGAAATGCTAAGTTAGCGTTGATCACAGAAACAGAAATATACATGAAAATGCATTATACGAATGTAAACTGCCGTGCTGTCACTAGCTCTAAAATTCCTTTCTAGAGGAAAAAGCTATGGGACTCGGGAAAGCTGAATAAATGTAAGCCAGTGGGAAAATATAACACTGACAATTTTCATTTGTTTTTTGAAAACTTATGGTGAACCACAAAACTCACCAATAATAGCAATAATAGCTCCAATAATAACAATAATTTATTGAGATTTTTCTCTGCATCAGGCACCACGATAAGGGACTTACATGCGTCATCTCCTTTAACCCTAAAAGCAACTCCGTGAGGTAGCAGTGTACTCACACACATTTTTTACATGGAAGGAAACTGAGGCACAGAGAGCCTCAGCGACTTGCCAGGTATGCAGCTAGTAGGCGGTGATGCTGGGATTCCAGCCCTGGCGGACGCACCCGAGACCCTGGCAACTCGAGAGTGTGGTCCCTGGACCAGCAGCATCTGCATCGCCTGGGAGCTTGTTAGAAATGCAGGCTCTCACCCTCACCCAGAGCCACTGCACCAGGATCCGCATTTTAGAAAGATCCCCGGGTGATACGTGTGCACGTGAAAGTTTGAGAAGAGCTGGTCTGGATCACACTGGAGCTTGTGTTTGGCACAGTTAATGAGTTCCCAGGTGATTCTTTTGCTCGTTAAATTTCGACAGCCACAGGCCTAAGGGAGCAGCCTTGCTTCCAAAGGGCCAAGGCCAACTCTCTAGACACCATGGAGTAAGCAGAGTTAGGACGCGTGTGACATAATGAAAATGACACTCCTTTCAGTGCCTGACAGACTAGGATCTGAAGCCAGCTCTGCCACCTGCTGGCTGTGGTAATGAGCAAGTCGTTTCTTACCACCCCACTGCCTCCTCTGTAGAATGGGCGTGGTGATGCCCAACAAACCCCGAGCTTCACCTTCCACTATTTGCTCCATCCGAGGAGCTATCTATTTCTGTGTTTTGGCTAGAGGGTTTGTCATTAACGTCCTTAAACCGTGAGCCCATTTGGTCTGTGGTGTCAGGTAGTGCAGGACCCGGCCACTCGGCCACTGCCCTTGCCTCATGCATGAGATGAGCGGGTTGACCGCCATAGTCTTGAATGAATAGACCGACTGGGCATTTGACGGCTCCCAGATGGATTCCGGTGACTCGCATTTCTGCGTGTGTGTTGGGAAGGAGGACTGACACTTACAAATTTTCTTCTCAATTTTCAGGGATGAAGTTTTTCCCCTTCCCAGCTTTCCCCTCAGGGCAGCTGGCTTGACCCAGAGATGATTTCCAAGCCAATTAGGAATTTTTTGTTGCAGGAAATGGTTTTGACCATTTTGGCTTTGATTTCCTAAGGGCTGGGGATGCAGAGTTTTAGGAAACAGAGGTAAAAGTACTTTAAAAGCGGAAAGGTCTTAAGTTCTAAGCATGGGTGGTGAATTAATAGAGGAGATGCCCTTGGCTCGAGGTGAGGGTACACTCTGGACCCCTCATATCCCACCAGGAGGCTCCTATGTACACCATGCACATAGAAGGCAGGGGCATGTGGTGTCCCTCTGGTCCTGACTGGCCTCTGCCCAGCAGATCGATGCTCACCTCCCATCTTCAGGATGGGCTGGAGGAGGCAGTGCAGGAGACAGCCAGCTGGCGCCCTGGGGATTACAGCATTTCGCTTTCTGCATGCACACCAAGGAAGGAATTTGCCTTCCTGCCTAGCAGCGCTGACCAGCACATGGTGATGTGGATTTTCAGCTCGAACACGGTGCCTGCATTCTTCAAGGTCCTTTAGGTCTAGTTTTTTTCTTTTTTGCCTCTTCTTACTAGCAGCTGCCCTTTAGGAATGGCTATTGACACCTCCCTCCCTGTGAAACAGCGTGGGCTCGTGAGGCACGAGCTTAATGGGAGGAGACGCTGAGACCAGCATTTAATCCCAGGCATGCAAGGAGGTGAGCAAGGATGGGTTTGCAGTACTAATTTGCTTAGTGAGCGTGTCTCCTGGAAAGCCTAGGGGCCGCTGGGAGGCCGCGGATGCAGGTTAGGAGGGCCTCTGGCTGCTTGCTGTTTCTGACTCGGCTGTGTACAGCGCCTGCTCCAGCGCTCTGCGTACAGTACTTTGCTAATTCTCACCCCGGTTTTTCGAAATGGATATGAGGATTCTCACATTGCAGATGAGAGAACAGCCTTAGAGAGGTTAAATGACTCGCTCAAGGTCTCGAAACGAGCAAGTGATGGAGTTAGGACTTGAAAGTTGGCCTGACTCTTCTCTTGTAAATATGGCCATTAGGACTTCAGAGTCCTCAAAACAGAGAATCTGAGCATGAAGGGCTCTTCGAGTCTGTTTGGTCCCCTGAACGTGGAAATCCCACTGATATCATCCTTATAGGTGGCCACGCAACCTTCGCGGGGCAGCTGGTTCCTTTGCACACAAGTGATGTTGACCAAGTTCTTCCCTTGGGCTGAATCACTCCCCCTGGGCCTTCCTCCTAGGGTCCCCCTCTGCTCCTGCAGCCCTCCCTACATAGCCTTTCAGAGGCTGAGGCCTTCCTGCCTCTGCTCCCTGGTCGTCTCCTGGGGACTCAGCCTCACTTTCAACTCCCTGGCCGTGCCGTTGTGGATGAAGGAGCCCATCTTATGTGGTTCTTGCACACAAAGGGCTGATTCCTCCAGCTCGGTGGGCTTGAATACCAGGGCTGAAGGAAGTGTTTCTAAGAAGCAGGAGCCAGAGCCAGCCCAGCAGGGGAACTCTGCATTTAAATAGCAAAATTCTCGTTTATTCTGACTGTCCAGCGGTGCACAGCTCGTCAGCGGCAGTGCGGGGCTTGGAACCAGGCAGGTTTGACTCTGAGGCTTGTTCACTTTCTCTGCCACATCCTTCCTTCCACGGGCTCGTATCAACAGCGGTCTGCAATAACCACCCCCGTGTCCCCTGCCGCCTGCCAGGACACCTGCAGTAAGGTCCCAGCTGCTCTTGATCACCCAGGAACAGGGACACCTCTGCTGGGTCAGTGGCCACCATTGAGGAGCTTCTGGGCAGAGCCCCCCTGGCGAACGCTGACTGTGTGTCCCCCGTTTCCTAGACAGGCTGCCCGACACGAAGAGTCTTTTCTGATTGACCCTGAGAATCCGCCTGTGGGAATTTTAGGCTCGCAGGAGGAAGACGCGACGAGTGAGGGGCGCTCCAGAGGGTAAATAACATGCTGTGTGAACTTGGCCGGGACTCCTCCCCTCTCTGGGCCTTGCCTTCCTCCTCTGCAGAAAGGGAGCTTTGGGCCAGATCAGCCTCCCCTGTCATAGCTGCTGGCTTTGCCGAGACCCCAGCCCTGGAAACTGCCAGTCATTTGGTCCAGACAGAGGTCTGGCACTGGTATTTTTAGAAGCTCTCCAGGGGATTCCAACATGCAGCCAGGCTTATGAACCAGCGGGCTGGATAATAGTCATCTGTCTTTTTTGCATTTGCAAAGAGATCGAGTTTACCCGGTTTCGCATATGCTGTCTCATCTGATGTCACTAGGAGAGGTGGGTGGGATGGGGATTCTAGGCTCCACTTGGGAGATGAGCACATTGATACTCAGAGAATTTAAGTGACTCGCCCAAGGCCACACAGAGGGACTATAGCAGAACTGGGATTCAAAATTAGAAACTCTGATTCCAAATGCTGGCTCGTTCCATGACACCAGGCTGCCTTCTCCACGGCTTCTTCCAGCTCACAGCTGTATGCCACCCGCGGCCAAACGGACTGGCATTCTCCAGTGAAGCCTTCAATCACAATATGAATAATTTGGAGTTTTCTAGGTACCCATCACGTGCTGGGCCCTCCATGGGCCTTATTTCTTGTAGTTGTCCCAGCATCCCTGCTAGGTGGGTGTGTTACCCTTTGGTTCACAGACGAGGCAATTGAAGAACAGGGGAGGTGTAGAAATTGGCCGCAGGTCACACAGCTGGTTTGTGGCAGAGCCGGGATTTGAACAGGCTTTGTCTGATTTGCAAAGTCCAGACACCCTCCCCTGCACCACGCTGCCTGCCCCGAGCAAGGCATGATTCAAGCCATTCTGCCTCCCGCAGAGCCTCTCTCCTGGGAAACGGCCGTCAGTCACTCCCGGGTATTGACGGCTTTCTGCCTTCCCTGGCAAGGCTCGGCTGAGCCCCTTGGCTGGGATTCAATTACACAATCGAAAAGACAAACAAATTAAAAGAGGAGCAGGGCTCTGTAAACAGCTTCTTAATGACTCTGAGGACCAAACCTGCCTCTCCCCTCTGGCACGAGCATCTTCCGGCATCCGGGATGCCTGGATTTTCTAACAGATACCTGCATGGTCAGCACGGAAGGGCGGGTGTGGCTCATGGTCAAGGCCGAGTGGACAGTCCTTGGAGTAACACACATGTTGCTCTGGAAGGGCCTTTAGGGTGTGTTTGAACCCAGAGATTTCAAAACCTTGGTGGCACGTCAAGATCTCCCTCCCATGTGGAGCCCCATGTGGAGTTGCTAGTTCTGTAAGCCTGGACGGATGGCGGGGCGGGGGGGGGGGGGGGTCAGTGGCAGGCCCAGGAATCTGCATACTCAACAGACCTCCCCAAGGTGATTCTGATTCAGCTTGTCCCTGACCAGGCGCTTAGGAACCCCATGTTCTTCCTGCCTTAGGCAAAGGCATTCCCCAAGGTGGGGAATGACTTGACCAAATTCACAAGGCAGTTAGCAGAAAAGCTGGACTCCTTGTCCAGTGCTCTCTCCATGCCCTCGGCCCACCTCATTCTGGGAATTTTGTCTATAGTGCCAGAGATATGGGATTATGGTCGCCAGGTATTCCAGTTTCCTAGGGTTTGCTGTAGCAAAGTACCACAAACTGGGTGTCTTAAGACAACAGAAGTTTATTCTCAGTTCCAGAGGCTAGAAGCTAAAAATCAAGATGTCGGCAGGGCCACGCTCCCTCTGAAGCCTCTGGGGGCATTCTTCCTCACCTCTCCCAGCTTCCAGTGGTTGCTGGCAATCCTAGTGCTCCTTGGCTTGTAAGTGCATCACTCCGATCTCTGCCTCCGTTGTCTCGCGAACTTCCTTCCTGTGTGCTGTGTGTCTGTGTGCTGCATCTTCTTATAAGGACACCAGTCACTGGGTTTAGGGCCCATCCTAATCCAGTAGGACCTCGTCTTAACTAATCACATCTGCAAAGCCCTTTATTGCCAAATAAGGTTACATTCTAAGGTTCTGGCTAGACACGAATTTTGGAGGAACACTATTCAACCCACAACACCTGGTGATACACTCTTTCACCCCAACTCTCCAAATAGCAGGACTCTTCCCATGGTCCCAGGGAAAAAAGCCACCTCCCCAGGGAAGCCCTCCCTGACCACCCCGTCTACACTGAAGGCCTCTCGCTCAATTATTCTTGATCACAGCCTCCTCTGTGCTCCCTTCACAGCAGCATCGCCATTATCTCTCTGCACCCCGAGACCCTAAGCTCCTTGAGAACCGGAACTGTCAGTTCTGCTCTTCAGATGCCGAAGGAGCCCAGAGCATGTAGTCAATGGATGCTCGTGGAGGCAGTGAAGGAGGAAATGCTCACCTGGCTCTGGTCCCAGCCCTGCCTCTCCCTGGCTGTGTGACCTCCGGAAGTCTCTGAGTAGCTTGTGGCCTCAGTAAGAGGAGGCCCAGTGGGAATCTCTCCAGGGGCCCATCATTTCGAGAGGGGTTTGTCACCGCTTCCATCATCATGAGAGGCTCCCGGCATTCAAGAGCCCTTCCTCGTAGACCCCCTCTCCTCCCAGCCTTCCTGGGCGGCCTCTGTAGCTTCATTTCCATTCAACTAATTTGGATGATTTTGCTTTTCTCAGCATTTATAAACGCTCTCCTTTTCTCTCCCTCCGCCCCTCTCATCGCACAACCAATTTTTTCCGTTCCTCCCATCTCTGCTGTTATAAAGTGAGGTCAGGTGCTCGCGGTACCCAGTGAGTCTAATTACCCGGGAAAGTAATTAACATTTCTAATAGAAACTGCCACTGCTCATTTTCATCGGGGCCACACAAAAGCAATAAGGTAAAAGAGTTTCGTAATTAAAGACTCGTTACTGTGGGCTCCCCATTCCATTCTGCAACTAATAAATCTTTTGCTGGGGAAATGAATGTGCTGAGCTTCATGCAGACCGACAGACGCCCTATGGAAACCCTCTTGTTTTTTTTCTTGGCTCTCGCTCAGTTTCCCCCTGAGGTGGGGCTCCATCTTCTGGCTTCCTCTCTCCTCTCGTTGAGACAAGCTCACTTCAAAAGCGAAGACAGAACAAACCGTAAAAGCTCTTGGCTGTGACCTTAAGGATCACTCGGTACAGCTTGGAAATGTGGGCTAAATTATCAGGTTGAAGATTTGGGAGCAAGAGTGGGAGGGAGTGGGCAAGAGCTGTTGGATGTTGGGGGAGCCACGCGGGGTCTGGGGTGAGGGGGATAGAGCAGGGCGGTGGGGCGTGGAGTCTCGTTTCTCCCGGCTTTGTTGTATAATCTGGGCAAATCGCTTACCTTTCATCCGTAAAAAGGAGGCACACTTCACTGGACTGTGAGTCTGGTGTTGAAAGATAATCTATAATAATTCTTGGGGCTTAATTTTATTGAGCACTTACTGCGTGTCAGACCCTTTTGGGCAGCTCACAGTATTAACGCCTTTAATTCCCACAGCAACCTCATGAGTGTAAGTATGTGTGTTACCCCCATTTTCCAGATGAGGAAGTTGAGGCACAGAAATATCAGGTGACGTGCTCAAGGTCACGCAGTTACTGATTGGGAGACCGAGGTTCCAACCCAGCTCCGATACCTCCTTAACCCCTCTCCCATATCCCCATAGGATTTTCTTGTTTGTTGCCAGCAAAGGGCAGTGCTAAGGGTTACAGGTCTCTGACCCGTCTCTCCAAAGGCGTCTTGCAAGGGCCAACATGAGACTTCTGGCCACCCAGGCCAGTCACTGGGAAGTCAGGTTATAGGAGGTATAGATTCTAGGCTGAGGGTTTGAGGTGCCATTCTCGAAACCCATAGGGTGACAGCAATGGGACATGGAGCAAAGAGGACAGGCTCTGAGGCCAGGGAGACTTGGGTTCAAATCCTTGTTCTGTCACTTACTATCTGTCCTACTTTGGATAAATTAATTTACTTCTCTGATCCTTGTTTTTTCTTGCGTACAAAATGGAACCCCATAAATTGTTGTGATCATTATGTAAGATCATCTCGGTAAAATACCTGGCACATAGGAGGTGTTCATTGAATTGCAACCCTTTTCTTCTTCTTTCTCTCTTCTCCTCTTCCTCATTTAATATTCAGGAAGTAATTTTTGCCTGCCTACTGTGGGATGAGACCTATTTTAGGCCTGGAGAAGACAGCAGTGAAAATGTCAAGGTCTTTGCCTTCTTGGGGCTTACAGATATTGGGGACAAAAGTTAATATGTAAGACAATAACTATTATGTAATATAACATCAGGTAGCACGAATTTCCCCCAAGTGAATGACAGAGAAGGGGGAAGCGAGCATGAGCAGCATGGGGGCTGATGAAGGAAGGGGAAATGGAACTCCTCTCCCTGTAAGCGGGGCGGCCAGCAGGGGGCTTGACGGTGGCCTGTGGCGTCAGCTGTGGACTGTAGGCAGGTTTGCTTAACCTAAGCGTTAGCTTTCCCATCATTAAACCGTCATCCTGGAATGTATTCGTTATCAATGCTGTGAAACAAGTTACCCTCCAACTTTGCAGCTGAAAACAACAAACATTTACTATCTCCCCGTGTCCATGGGCCAGACATCGGGCATGGCTTTGCTGGGTGCTCTGTCTCAGGGTTTCTCACGAGGCTGTCCTTCAGGTCTGAGGGGGCAGCCATCTCAAGACTGGACTGAGGGAGGATCTGTGTATGGCTCACTCAAGTGGTTGTGGTAGGATTCAATTTCTGCTGAGTTGTTAGATCGAAAGCCTCAGTTTCCCACTGGCTGTTGGTCAGAGGCCTCCCTCAGTTCCTTCCCTCATGGGCTTCTCTGTGGGGCAGCTCACAACATGGCAGCTGCCTCCGTCAGGGTGAGCTGGTGAGTGTGAGAGAGGGCGAGCGAGATGGAAGTCATGGTCTTTGTAACGGAACCCCATCAACAAGTGACATCCCGTCATCTTTGCATTGGAGGCGAGGCACTAGGTCTGGCCACATCCAGGGAGGGGATTCCATAAGGACATGAGTCCCAGAAGCAGGGAGCAACGGGAAGCATCTTAGAAGCTGCCTACCTGCCTACAGACAACCTGCCAAGACTGTCGTGAGGATTAAATGAGAAGATTCAGAAAAACCTTTTGGCACATTGTCTGGTGCATGGTAAATGTCCAAGGCAGTTCTTCTCGTTGCTATCATTATTGTGCTTTGATAGATGTTCATTGCTGCTGCTCTTTTGCAGATGATAATGGAGAAGGGAAATGCACATAAGTGGACAGAAAAGGGATAGCATATCAGCTGCCCGTTGGCACAATAATGCTGCGTAACACACAGTCCTACAACCATGGTGGCTTTCTATAACACACACTTATTTTTGCTCATGGGTCTGTGGATTGACTTGGGGGTTCTGTGGGTCTGAGCTGGGCTTGAAGGGGCTCACACCATGTCTGTGGTCCACTACACTACAGGTAGATGAGGTGGCTTTGCTGATCTTGGTGGGCTCTCTCACTGTCTGGGGCCTCAACAGGGACAACTGGGCTGCCTCGGGTCTCCTCCATGTGGCCTCCCATTCTGCAGCAGGCTAGCCCAGCCCTGTCCTCAGGGAGACCTTTTCAAATTTTGGGTTCCAAGGCAGCGAGTGGAAGTCCATGAGACTTCCTGAACCTTAGGCTCAAAACTGGCCCCCCCTCACTTCTGCCACTTCTGTTGGCTAAAAGAAGTCACAAGTCCAGCCCAGATTAAGAGGTAGGAAAATAGATTCCATCTCTTGTGGGAGGAGCTGCAAAGCCACATTGCAAGGGGAGGGCAAGAACTGGGGCTATTTTTGCAGTTAATCAACCACAGCTGGAAAACTAAAAAGATCGGGAATTTAAATGTTACGCTTTCCCAGACATTTGGGTAATTCTGAGGGCCTGGGTACTATTACTGAATCTTGGGCTTTTATTAAATTGTGTTGACATTGTATAAATATAATACTGACAGTAATATTCTAAAATCATTTGTTCATTCATTCATTCATTCCCTCGTCTAACATCTGGAGCATAGGTTGGCAAGCTTTTTCCGTAAAGGGTAAGATAGTAAATATTTTGGGCTTTTGGGCCATACGGTCTCTGTGATGACTACTCAACCGTAGTTGAAAGCAGCCATAGGTGATCGGTAAGTGAATGATCGTGGCTGTGTCCCAGTAAAACTTTCTCTATGGACACTGTGAATTTCATATGATCTTCGTGTGCCATGAAATACTAACAATGTTTTTTCTTTGATTATTTAAAGTGGTAAAAACCGTTCTTAGCTTTTGGGTTGTAAAACGTAGGTGGCGAGCGGAATTTGGCCCGTGGGCCATGACCTTGTTCCAGAGTCCCTTCTGAGGGCCTGCCGCACTGTGAACTGTCAGACATCTTTTAAAGATGCCTCTTCAGTACATCATCTTTTATCCTCACCGCAAGCCTGCATCTCTGGTACAAGAGAAAGAGAAGCAAGCACAGGGATCAGTTCTGCTGCCTCAGGAGATGCGTAAGGAGGCAGCAGACCTGTTGAATTGTCACTGTGGCTATTGACAGGATCTGATACGTAATTTGCAGGACCCAGTGCAAAATGAAAATGTGGGTTCTTGTTCAAAAATTAAGAATTTCAAAACAGTGATGTCAGATCATGAAAATGAAGCACAGGTCTTGCGTCACTGCACCTGTCACACGCCCATGTGGCTGGCTCTGGGTGTTGGCTTACGAGCTCATTTTCTCATATGTTAAAAAATCAGGGGCTGGTCTTGCGGTGTAGTAGTTAAGTTCGTTGCGCTCCACTTCGGAACCCCAGTTCTCTTATTCAGATCCCAGGCACGGACCTATACCACTCATCAGCCATGCTGTGGTGGTGACCCACGTCCAAATTAGAGGAAGACTGGCATAGACGTTAGCTCAGGGCGAATCTTCCTCAGCAAAAAATAAAAATAAAAACCAAAAACCAGTTAATAAGTTCTATTACACAGAGTTATTTGAAAGACTAAGCAAACTAATAAATGCTAACTTTCCCCACGTGTTTCCTGATATGTGGTGGGTGACCAAGAAGAACTGCACACACGTTCTGGCGTTCTGCTTCACCTCAGTTCTTCTGCTGCTGGTGGTTGCAATGCCACTGTCATCAACAGATGACAGGAGTCTGGGCAGAGCAGCAGCCAAGTGAGGATTTGCACTTCCATTTTTAGTAATTTTCCTGAAGGCCAGGACGTCTGTCTGGATAGCTGGTACAAAATGAGACGTGAGAACTTTGGGCTCAATTCAGCGTAATTTGGAAACAGAGCCCCTGGTCTTCCAATTACGATCTTTGTCTGATTTTGTGGGTTTTGTGGTTCACATCTTACAAATCTCTCCGTGCATTTTTTTCTTCCTCTCCTTCTGTTGCAACTTGACCAGATATAGAAGGGCAGTGTAGAAACTTGTACTTTTAATTAAAGCTGTCCCCCCACCCCAGGCCAGAACAGGTGTTATAGAAATTCCTGGGTGACTCCCGTATGAACCTGACCACACCCTGCAGACAGACAGGGGGCGAGAAATTCCTTCCTGCTGATGTCTTCCATCAGAGGTCCTGTCGGAGCAGCGACTTTCAATGTTGGAACAAGAGCTGCCTTCTGGCGTTGGAGGAAAGGTGGACAGAAGCCCCTTTATTTAGTAAATATGTTTGATTGTAATTGACAGATTTATTTCAAATATTTGCTAAGAAACTTATTGATCATTCTAAAAGAGTGAGGGGGCAGAATTTTTGACTGGCGGAGAATGGATATCCCAGGTGAATCTCAGAAGATTGATCCTGGAGGACGTTCTGTACTTGATTTTTACAGGACCTGCCCAGGGTTGACAGTCCTATAATAAGGGGCTGTGTGCATCCATCTATTCCGTGGGAAGGCAGACGTGGTCACTTCCGAAGTGCTCACTGAAGAATAATCAAAGGATAACCAGTGTCTTTTCTTTAGCACTTATCATGCGCCAGTGCCTTATGCTCATGGTCTCATTTACACAATTATCTAATTTAGCTCCCACGTGTGACCTATGGTCTATCATTACTTTTGAAGGATGAGGAAATAGAGATTTGGCTAAGATGTGGTGAATTGGGATGGGAATAAAGGTCGGCCAGTTTTTTTTCTTTGTCTTGCTTAATTTTTATTTTAATTTTCTAAGAAGTATATTAAAATATTCTTGTTGTAAGAACAATAAAACACACAGAACACACAGGAAATCTGCCTCACAGCCCTCCTTTCACACTCCCTTCTTGGAGAGACCACCCATATCATTTTGGTGTGTAGTTTTCCAGGTCTTTTTCTGTGCATTTGTAGCCATATAGACGTACGTAGCTTTATATTTTTATGTTTTTTTTTATTGAGCTCGTAATAGTTTACATCAATGTGAGGTTTCAGTTGTACATTATTTCTTGACTGTCACCACATAAGTGCTCCCCTTCACCCCCTCTTCGCAACCCCAACCCCCCTTCCCCTGGTAACCACTGAGCTGTTTTCTTTGTCCACATGATTGTTCATATTTCACATATGAGTGAAATCATCTGGTGTTTGTCTTTCTCAGTCTGGCTTATTTCGCTTAGCATAACTCCCTCCAGTTCATTCCATGTTGTTGAAAATGGGATGAATTTGTCTTTTTTATGGCTGAGTAGTATTCCATTGTATATATATACCACATCTTCTTTATCCAATCATCAGTCTATGGGCATTTGGATTGTTTCCATGTCTGGCTATTGTGAATATTACTTTGATGAACATAGGGCTGTGTATGTTACTTTGGATTGTTGATTTCAAGTTGTTGGGGTAGATGCCCACTAGTGGGATAGCTGGGTTGTATGGTAGTTCTATTTTTAGCTTTTTGAGGAATCTCCATACTGTTTTCCATGCTGGCTGCACCAGTTTGCATTCCCACCAGCAGTGTATGAGGGTTCCCTTCTCTCCATATCCTTTCTAACATTTGTTATTTTTAGTCTTAGTGATTATAGCCATTTTAACAGGTGTAATGTGGTACCTTAGTGTAGTTGTGATTTGCATTTCCTTGATGATTAGTGATGTTGAACATCTTTTCTCGTGTTTATTGGCCATCTGTATATCTTCTTTGGAAAAATGTTCATCTCCTCTGCCCATTTTTTGATCGGGCTGTTTGTTTATTGTTCAGCTGTGTGAGTTCCTTATGTATTATGGAGATTAACCCCTTGTCAGATACATGATTTGCAAATATTTTCTCCCAATTGGTGGGTTGTCTCTTTGTTTTGATCCTAGTTTCTTTTGTCTTGCAGAAGCTCTTTAGTCTGATGAACTCCCACTTGTTTATTTTTTTCTTCTCTTTCTCTTGTCTGAGAAGACATGGTATTCGAAAAGATCCTTTTCAGTTCAATGTCAAAGAGTGTACTACCTGTATTATCTTCCAGGAGTTGTATGGTTTCAGGACTTATCTTCAAGTCTTTGATCCATTTTGTGCTTATTTTTGTGTATGGCGTGAGAGAATGATCTACCTTCACTATTTTGCATGTGGCTGTCCAGTTTTCTCACCACCATTTGTTGAAGAGACTATCTTTTCTCCATTGTATGTTCTTGGCAACTTTGTCAAAGACTAACTGTCCATAGATGTTTGGTTTTATTTCTGAGTTTTCAGATCTGTTCCATTGTTCTGTGTGCCTGTCTTTGTACCAGTACCATGCTGTTTTGATCACTATGGCTTTGCAGTACATTTGGAAGTCAAGGATTGTGATGCCGCCAGCTTTGCTCTTTTTTCTCAGGACTGCCTTAGCAATTCGGGTCTTTGGTTGCCCCATGTGAATTTTAGGATTCTTTGTTCTATTTCCATGAAGAATGTCATTGGGATTCTGATTGGGATTGCATTGAATCTGTAGGTTTCTTTGGGTAGTATGGACATTTTAACTATGTTTATTCTTCCAATCCATGTGCATGGAATCTCTTTCCATCTCTTTACGTCATTGTTTATTTCTTTCAGTAATGTCTTATAGTTTTCATTGTACAAGTCCTTCACCTCCTTGGTTAAATTTATTCCTAGGTACTTTATTCTTTTAGTTGCAATTGTAAATGGAATTGTATTCTTGAGTTTTCTTTCTGTAATTTCGTTGTTAGAGTATAGAAAAGCAACTGATTTTTGTAAGTTGATTTTGTACCCCACAACTTTACTGTAGTTATTAATTATTTCTATTAGTTTTCCAATGGATTCTTTGGGGTTTTCTATATATAAGATCATGTCGTCTGCAAACAGTGAGAGTTTCACTTCTTCCCTCCCTATTTGGATTCCTTTTATTCCTGTCTCTGGCCTAATTGCTCTGGCCAAAACCTCCAGTACTATGTTGAAAAAGAGTGGTGATAGAGGGTATCCTTGTCTTGTTCCTCTTCTCAGAGGGAAGGCTTTCAGTTTTTGCCCATTGAGTATGATGTTGGCTGTGGGTTTGTCATATATGACCTTTGTTATGTTGAGTTAATTTCCTGGTATCCCCATTTTGTTAAGAGTTTTTATCATAAATGGCTGTTGGATCTTGTCAAATGCTTTCTCTGCATCAATTGAGATGATCATGTGGTTTTGATTCCTCAATTTGTTGGTGTGGTGTATCATGTTGATTGATTTGCAGATGTTGAACCATCCCTGTGTCCCTGGTATGAATCCCAGTTGATCATGATGTATGATGCTTTTGATGTATTGCTGAATTCGGGTTGCTAAAATTTTTTGAAGGATTTTTGCATCTATTTTCTTCAGCCATATTGGCCTGTAGTTTTCCTTTTTTGTGCTGTCCTTGTCAGGCTTTGGTATCAGAGTGGTGTTGGCCTTGTAGAATGTGTTAGGAAGTGTTCCATCTTCCCTAATTTTTTGGGGGTAGCTTGAGAAGGATAGGTATTAAATCCTCTCTGAAAGTTTGGTAGAAATTCCCAGGGAAGCCATCTGGTCTGGGGGTTTAATTCTTAGGATGCTTTTCATTACTGTTTCAGTCTCTTTCCTTGTGATTGGTCTATTCAGATTATCTGTTTCTTCTTGATTCAGCTTTGGGAGGATGTAAGAGTCTAAGAATTTATCCATTTCCTTTAGGTTATCCATTTTTTTGGCATATATTTTTTCATAGTATTCTCTTATAATTCATTGTTTTCTGTGGAATTTGTTGTTATTTCTCCTCTTTCATTTCTAATTTTGTTTATCTGAGTTTTATCTCTTTTTTTCTTTGTAAGTCTAGCTGGAGGCTTATCAATTTTATTTATCTTCTCAAAGAACCAGCTCTTTGTTTCATTGATCCTTACTATTGCCTTTTTTGTTTCAATAGCGTTTATTTCTGCTTTCATTTTTATTATTTCTCTCCTTCTGCTGACTTTGGGCTTTGTTTGTTCTTCTTTTTCTAATTTAGTTAGGTGTAATTTGAGATTGCTTATTTGGGTTTTTTGTTGTTTGTTAAGTTGTGCCTGTATTGCAATGAATTTCCCTCTTACTATGGCTTTTGCTGCATCCCATATGAGTTGGCATGGGATGTTATCATTTTCATTTGTCTTCAGATATTTTTTGATTTCTCCTTTAATTTCTTCAATGATCCATTGCTTGTTCAATAGCATGTTGTTTAGTCTCCACATCTTTGTCCCTTTCTCAGCTTTCTTCTTGTAATTAATTTCTAGCTTTATAGCATCGTGATCAGAAAAGATGCTTGTTATTATTTCAATTTTCTTAAATTTATTGAGGCTTGCCTTGTTTCCCAACATATGGTCTATCCTTGAGAATGTTCTGTGCATGCTTGAGAAGAATGTGTATTCTGCTGTTTTTGGATGGAGTGTTGTATACATGTCTAGTAAGTCCAACTGGTTTAGCTTTTCATTTAATTCCATTGTTTCCTTGATTTTCTGTCTGGATAATCTATCCATTGTTGTGAGTGGAGTGTTGAGGTCCCCTAATCTTATTGTGTTATTATTAGTATCTTCTTTTAGGTTTGTTAATAGTTGCTTTATGAACTTTGGTGCTCCTGTGTTGGGTGCATAGATATTTATAAGCATTATTTCTTCTTGGTGGAGTGTCTCTTTGATCATTATATACTGCCCCGTTTGTCTCTCTTTACCTGTCTTATCTTGAAGTCTACTTTGTCTGATATAAGCAATACGACACCTCCTTTCTTTTGTTTGCCATTAGCTTGGAGTATCGTCTTTCATCCCTTCACTCTGAGGCTGTGTTTGTCATTAGAGCTGAGATGTCTTTCCAGGAGGCAGCATATTGTTGAGTCTTGTTCTTTAATCTATCTGACCACTCTGTGTCTTTTTATTGGAGAATTCAATCCATTTACGTTTAGGGTAATTATTGGTGTATGAGGTCTTAATGCTGTCATTTTACCACTCGTTTTCCAGTTTACCTGCATTTCCTTTGTTTCTTGTCCTGTGTGTTTTGGTCTACTCATTGAATTATGTAGTTTTTTATGATGTGTTTCTTGCTTTGTCCTTATTTATTATCTCTGTCTCTGTTTTGCTTTTTTGTTTATCATTTACCCTAGGTTTGTATTTAGAATCTTGTGTATAAGGTAGTCCATTTTCTGATGGCCTCTTATTTCCTTAGTCTAAATCAATTCAGTCTCTTTCCTCTTCCCCTCCTAGGTTGTTTTTCTCACATGTTATTCCATCTTGTTTTGTGAGTTTGTGGTTAAAATGACAATATTATGTTTGTTTTTGGGGTTTTCCTTCCCTTTAGCTTAAGGCTATACTTGAGTATTTGCTATCTTATTCTGATTCTGTCTACCTATTTATCTCCTTACTCTGTGTTTTGTGACTCCCTTCTCCTTTTTTTTTTTTTTTCAAATATGAAGGCCTGCTTGAGGATTTCTTGTAGGGTGAGTCTCGTGGCTATGAAGTCCCTTAGCTTTTGTTTGTCTGGGAAAAATTTTATTTCTCCCTCATATCTGAAGGATATTTTTGCTGGATAGAGTATTCTTGTCTGAAAATTTTTGTCTTGTAAAGATTTGAATATGTCATTCCATTCTCTTCTAGCTTGTAAGGTTTCTGCAGAGAAACCTGCTGAAAGCCTGATAAGGGTTCCTTTGTCGGTTATTTTCTTCTGCCTGGCTGTCCTTAGTATTCTTTCTTTGTCATTCATTTTTGCCAGTTTTACTACTACATGCCATGCAGTAGGTCTTTTTTCATTGACATATCTAGGAGATCTGGAAGTCTCTTCCACACAGATTTCCCTCTCTTTCCCTAAGTTTTGGAAGTTCTCTGCTGTTATTTCTTTGAACATGCTTTCTGCTCCATTGTCCTTCTCTTCTCTTTCTAGAAAACCTATAATTCTTGTGTTGCATTTCTGCATTGAGTTGGATATTTCTTGGAGACTTTCTTCATTTCTTTTTAGTCTTATCTTAGTTCTCTCTCCTCCTCTGTCTAGAGCATTTAAATATGTCTTTGAAGAGTTCATCAAGGTTTTAAGTTTGTATTTTCTGATCATACTTGTGTTTGAACTCGACCAGACGTAATTTGCAAATCCCCCTCTCTTTCCATCCCTTTCTTCCTTTCTCTGTTAAAAACTATGAAATACTTAAAAGACCCATGATGCCGCTGCCTTGGACCTTTTGGACTTCATCTCCTACCTCTCCCTCTGCTCTGTGAGCCCACCAGTTGCTCTCCCACCTCTGAGCCTTTGCACCTGCCTTTCCTCTGCCCCGAACATTCTTCCTCTTCATCCCCTGGCTAACTCTTCTCCTTGAAAGTTTTCAGTTTTGTGTCTCCTTTTCATCCAAGTCTTTCCTGGCTTTCCATTTTAAACCCTCTGCCTTTTTACTGACACTTCTCCTCCATATTGACCTTCCTTGCTTTATTTTTTTCACTATAATTGTATCATCGTCTAGCAATTTAATACATTTTCCTCATTTATTCATTGTCTGCCCATCTCCACTAACGTCAGCTCCAGATCAGGGCTAGAAGAGTGCCTGGCACACAGCAGGTGCTCAATAAATACTTGTGGAATGAATGAATGAAAAGTATTGAGAATAAAATTACAAACAGCAATGTATCTGTCACTTGGTTTAATAAGCATTGGCATTTGCCTTATTTCCCTTGGTTCTTTCATTTCTAAAGCAATCAAGTGCTCTACATTCTTGTCCACGTCCCCAGACCCCATCCCCTTCCTACCTCCCATGAGGTGACCTTATTCTCATGTGGGTAGACTTTCAGTCCATGATTTTATACTTGTATCCATGTATCCAGGATTGTTCTGGGGTTTAAAAATTCTATATAGACTGAATACTTGACCTAATCTTCTACAATTTGCTTTTAATGTCAACATTATCTTTTATTCATGATGATCCATGCAAATTTAATTCACTCATTTTAAGATCAGCATGGAATTCCATTGTATGAACATACCATAATTTATTTATGTCCCTCTGAATGGATACCTAGATGGTTTCCAAATTTTTGCTATTGTAAACAGTGCCTCAGTGACCCCTGTTCCCCTCCGCATGTCATCTGTGTGCATGTGTGAGAGGATTGTTTTTCCAAGATCTGGAATGTGGAATGGCTGGGTCTTTGGGTATATGCATCTTCAAATGTACTAGGTGTTGCTAAATTTCTCACCAAAGCAGCTGTACCAATTTGTGCATCCCCCTCGTTGTGGTTTGTGCTTCTCCGGAAGGGTGTGAGTTGAATCTTATCACTGCTTACTGTTGACCTCTCCCTGGCTCCCAGTGAGGCTGAGCTCCTTGTCTTACTTTTATTGGCCCTTCAAGTGAATTTGTTTGTGAATTGTCTTTTGATGGCCTTCATCCATCATTGTTGCGAGTTATTAGTCTTTTTGCTATTGATTTGCAGAAATTCTTTATGTATTCTGGACACTAATCTTTTGTCAGTCATGTGCTCTGCAAGCATCTCCCAGTCTATGGCCTTTTACCTTTGTTTATACCGACTTTGTTATTCAGACTGTATACATTTTAATGTCAGAGCATTTTTCATTACACAGAAGGAAGAGAACGAATGATAGAATCTCAGGCATCAGCTTGGCAGGCTGTGGAGGAAGGAGGATGCAGCTTCTGAGGCTGGGACTGTCGCTGCAGTCCCCATCAGGCCACTAGCGAGTACTATAAAATCTCCTAGACTTCCAATCCTCACGTTTGTAAGTGAGGACGAGGCTGCCTCCTGCGGTGCATCCCAGGCTGCTTCTCAGTCTGAAAGGCCTCCTGCGGAACTGCCCCCCATGAAAGTCAGCAATCTCAGCAGCCACCTTGGCTGCAAAACCGCTTCACCAATTGCCAAGCCTAACATTTAGCTGACTTGCAGAAATGAACCATTTTTCCTTTCTGATATGTTTGCGCGATAATGGGAAACAGCAAGAGGGAGAGATGAAAACAAAACTGACCCAGGATTGTACAGGGTTGTAGAAACAGCAAGCGCAGAACATTCCTGCTTCTTCTGGAGGTCCAGACAGGCCAGCCAGAGGAAGGGTCCCTTGGGAGACCTGTGAATACCCCACCCCAGATGGCAGGGAGCCTTTCCATGGCAGGCAGACCCTGGCTCAGATGCCTCCTTGAGAGCCCAGAACCCTGAGGATTTGGGGTACCCTCTCTCATCACTTAGTTTTTGCTGTGTGACAGAGTACCCGGAAACTTAGTGACTTAAATCAACAGCCATTTATCAGCTCACAATTCTGTGGGTTGATGTTTGGGGCTGGGCTCCAGTGGATGTCTAACTTCTCCTGGTCCTTGCTGGTCTCACTCATGTGCCTGTGGCCAGCTGGGGGTCAGCTGGGTGGCCCGTTTCTGGGGTTGGCTGGTTGTTGGCTGGGCAATGGGTTGACGGGACCACTGCCTCTCCTCCCCGAGCAGGGTCACCTGGACTTGCTCGCACATGTCTCAAGGTTGCGAAAGTCACAAAAGCAGAAGCTGTGAGACCAATTGGGATCTAGGCTCAAGACTCACACAATGCCACGTCTGCCATGTTCTGTTGGCCAAACCAAGGCCGTTCCTGATCAAGAGGTGGGAAACAGACTCCACTTCTTCATAGGAGAAGATGGAAAGCATTGTGGCCATTTTCTCAACCTACTACAGAGACTTCTGAGAGGCAAACCTCACCTCAAAGTGGTTGCCAGACCCTTGTCATTGAGAAACTTCACTCACAGGTTTAATTATCATCGTGAAGATGTGTATAACTGGGACACAATCGTTAATGCATGCACAGCCGCAGCCACACACTCTTTCTCTCTGCACATTAGGGAAACATCCAGCATTGTGTGATGGGTTGTTTTTCAGCCATGTCCCAGCCACACACACACACAGAGATACATACACACAGACACACAGACACACACACACACACACACACACATTGTGCAGATTGATCTAATTAGTCACCCAGAGAAAATGGAGGAGTAGGCTGGGGAACCTTGGTTTGGAAAGGTGTGAGAGTGACTTGTTGGAGAAGGAAAGGGAAATAAGTGGGAGAAGGCGTGGAACAAGGAGGGCTGTTGCTGGTAATTTCGCGAGGAGTCTTGATGTAGAGCAGAGAGGGAGGGATGGAAGAGAGAGACTTTGGGGCAACTGTGAATGTCAGAGAACTCAAGATGGGGAGGCAAGAGAAAGGAATTTTGAAGAGTGCAGCTGTGTATTAGGACCTGGGCCCTCTGTAATGTTCTTTGGGAGATTCAGATACAGATTGCAAAGACACAGACACCATACAGGACTCTCCGAGGCTGGACTGTGGGAGCTTTGGCACTTAACTGAGGTTATGACTATAATTTGTCACTTTGCTGAGGTGTGATCTGAAATTCGCTCGGCCTCCAGGTGGTGTGTGGGCACAAGCGTCAGCCAGTGAAAGAGCCCCATCTGCTCGGCACCACCCTCACCTCGGCCATTCTCACCCAGCCCTGGAGCTCGGTTCTTTTTTGGGTTTGCCATGATGTCCTTCAACTGGAAGTCTGCAGGTGGCCTCAAGATTGCCCTTCTCTCTGCAAGGAGGCTACTTGGGGTGTTCATGATGGGATGATACCCTATGGCAGGAATCACCTGCACTGTGGCTATTTGGGGGGGGGGTACATTGTTAAAAAGGTTTCTTGCCCACTTGCTTAATTGTATTTGTTGGGTGGCTGCAATTGCCAGAACTGGTGCTGAAATCCAGGTCTATTTAGGTTTGCAAACTCCTGAAGTGGACTCTGAAGTGGATTTTTGGTGGCCCAGTGTCTTCACACCCTTCTGGTATACTCAGGGAATTTCCCATCTTGGTGTCCATGCCTTCCTAAGGTTGGACCTGAGACCTTCCTGGAGACTTGGGATCCCAGCCTTCCTGGCAGCCATCGCCCTGGCCTGTGACCTTGATGCTGACCATCAGAAGAGTCTGTGAAAAACCTGGATTTTCAAGGGAGTGAGATGAAGTGACAGGGGCTCCTGGGGAACCCACTGTGGTGCTGGTGATGGCAAGCGTGGCTGAGGTCCTAGCAGAGCTGAGCTCTGCAGTCCGTGCCTGTGTGACATCATGGGGTCCGTGCTGGACCAGGTCTGCACCTTGTTGTGGTTGTTGTGCCTGGTGGCTCAGCCTCTGAGTGAGCCTCTGCCCACCTACAGATGGGAGCTCTGACGTTCTTGAACAAATTCCTTTTCTGCTAGACTAACTGGAGAGGGCTCTATCGTTTACAACCAGGAGTACCAACTGGTATGGCTTTTTTGTTGTTGTCATTTAATTTTTATTTTATTGTAGTAAAATAGTCATAACATAAAATTGACCATTTTAACCATTTTTAAGCATATAATTCAGTGACATAAAGTACATTCACAACGTGGTACAACTTCCACCTCTGTGGTATACATGACTTTTAACCTAGGTATTTCATTAGATTCTCCCAACCTCTCTTGAAAAATTAGGAATTACTCTTGTTTTACAGGCGAGAGACAGATCTCCAGGAGGCTCGGTGACTTACCCAAGATTATACCGCCGCTCGTAAGAGGAATAGCAATAGCCACCATTTATTGAGTGCTTATTACATGTACATTGCATGCAATCCTTCAGAAAGCCCTGCAAAACAGGCCGTATCATGGCTCCCATTTTATTAATGAGCAAACAGGCTCTCAGAGGGCGAGGACCTGACAAAGTCCTATGGCCAGTGAGCAGACTTGGATTTTTACCCACAGCTGTGTGACCCTAAAACCCTTGGTTTCCTGGGGCCCACCCTCTCCTGGGGATTGGAGTCCAAGTCATCTGGCTCCCAGCCCAGAGCTCGGCCCTCTTACCACCAGGTGAGCGACCCCGGGGGAGCATGTTACAGATAGTGCTTTCACGAGGGGGTCTCTCCCTCCTCCCAGGCTGACCTGGGTTGGAAAGAGAAGCTGAGAGGATCCAATGGGGGTGAAGCCCTGTTTCCTGTGTTGGCTGCTATAGTGCCTGGGGCACTGTTAGTGCTCAGATGGAGTTTGTTGAATGGAACTGAGCTCTGTTGAGCCCGCAGAGAGTCAGCCCTCCAGGCGCCCCTGGGCCAAACTGGAATTGAGAAGTTACCCACCGACTTCCACGGCTGGAGAGGGGATATAATAAAGGTGGATCATTGAGTAAGGAACTCTGAAAGGGGCAGGCGAACCATAGGGAAAAGGCACTGGATTTGGGTGTTACAAGAAAGCCAGCAGAGCTCTCTTCGCTGAGCACTAATTACGTGCTGGGGGCTGCTCTCCGGGCTGCACATGGATGGTCCTCATCTCACCTAACAAGGTGAAAATCTTTGGGGGCCTCATTGGAAGAGCAAGGCATGATGCCCCAGTGCAGGCGCTCTGGTCAAACAAAAACGAGTGAAATTCCAGTCCTCCGTGTGACTGTTGAGCAAGTCACATCTCTGTCCGTTCCCTCTGCTGTAAAATGTGCACAGTAACTTCCCTCCAGCGTAGGGTTTTTAAATGAGTGAGGGCCTTTAACATGCTGAGAACAGCAACTGGCATGAAGACAAACTCAGTAGATATTAGCTCTTGTCCCCATTTGAAAGATGAGGAAACTGAGCACCAGGGAGACACGAAGAAGGTCACCCAACTGACAAAGGCAGAGCTGCATCACGAACGCAGGCTTCGTCTCAAAGCTTTTGCTCTTTCCAATCTGTGGTCGGATGTTTATGGAGCTTTGATGATGTGCCCCCATGTGAGAAGACAGCAACGAACGAGGCTGACAGAGTTCCGGCTCCTCGTGATGGAGAAGTTTCCGATGGGAGAGACACTGAGCATGTGAACAGCAACAAGCCAGACCGTTCCAGTTCCCAGGAGAGTGATGGACAAGGAGGAAGAACAAATATACAGAGTGGGACTCGGGGTGCATGGTGCCAGGGGGACCCCTTTGGGGAGGGATGTTGGGATGAACACCTTGGGGAGGGAGAGCAGGCAGTGACTTAAGTTCTGGGGAAGAATATTCCCAGAAAGAACAAGTGTGCAAGCCCTGGAGTGTCTGGGAAGAGAAGGGAGGGGTGATGTGACTGGAAAGGGATGAGGGAGCGAGAGGGAGGACAGGTTGGCGACAGTTTAGCCACTCCTGCCTCTGAGCTCTGGCTCTTGCCTGCAAAGAGGGAGGAATGCTTCCACTGTCTGCTTTGGGGACCATATTAGTTTTCTAGGGCAGCTGAAACGAAGTGCCACCACCTAGGTGGCTTCAAGCAACAGAGAGTGATTCTCTCGCTGTTCCGGGGGCTGGAAGTCAGAAATCAAAGGGTCAGCAGGGCCATGCTCCCCCTGAGGGTTCCAGGGGGGAGAATCTGTTCCATGCCCTTTTCCCAGCTTCTGGTGCTGCCAGCAATCCTTGGCGTTCCTTGGTCTGTAGACGCGTCACTCCAGTCTCTGTCTCCGTCGTCATGTGGCCATCTTCTCCCCGTGTGTCTGCATCTCTTCTCTTCTTCTTACAAGGACACTGGTTGTACTGGATTAGGGCCCATCCTAATTCAGGATGACCTCATCTTCAACTTGATCACATCTACAAAGACCCTATTCCAAATAAGGTCACACTCACAGGTGCTGGGGGTTAGGACTGTATCATGCCTTTTGGGGGACACCAATTCAACCTGGAACAGGGACAAGAGAGCAGTACCTTGTATGGAAGTACCATTTCAATCACAGGAAGGGACGCAACAGGCCAGCGCTGCTATTCTGCTGGGAGCAAAGTTGAGGAAGGGAGCTTGTGAGGGAGGAGCCAGTCTTGGGGGTCCAGAGACCTGGCTCCTCACCCTGATTCTGTCACAAGGTGGTTGCGTGACCTCCAATGAGTCTGCAGTCTTTTTGACCTCATCTTCTTCATTTTCCAAGTGAGGCCTTCAGGCTGCATGATATCTCTTTGAATTCCCATGGTTTCAAGAACATTCTACTCTATTGACCACCATTTACAATTATTCAGCTGGCTGAGCAGGAGGCAGGACAGTCCATGGCATTCTTATTCCACCCCAAGGTCACCTCTTGATTATTGGTAACAACCCAGAGAAACATCCTAATAAATAAATAATAATAATTGTTATTATTAAGTGAACACTTTGCTATGTGCTTTGCAGTTATTAACTCAAAATTTCCCTGCCACCCTGTGAGGGACGTATTCATCCCATAGCTCACCTCCAGGGGGCGCTGTTCGGGTGTTCTTTGTACATCGTCCTCTCTGGAGCTGTGTAGACGCCGGCCCTGTAAGCATTACGAGCTGCCCCTTCTAAAGATGGGAAAAGAAGCTCAGCAAGATTTGGTAACTTCCCTGAGCGGCTGCTCATTGTTAAAGGCAGTGGAGGGACTCTGACCAGACTTCTAAGTCCAAACCCTGAGCCCTTGCCAGAATGGTAGGCTGCTATCTGCAGACGGGTGACTTCTTCATGGGACTTTGCTGGGGAGGTCTGGTTCTGCATCCCCTCTCTGTGACTCTGAGCAGGTCAGGGAACCCCTCTGGGCTCCAGTTTCCTTGTCAATAAGATGAGGTCACACACATCTCTACTCCATAGGCTTAAATTCAGTGAGGTATGTGGTGCCCCTAGCACTGTAGGACGCGTGCCAGGTGTGCAGTAAACCCCAGGCACAAGTGGAGAACATCTTTCTCCACAGAGCAAAGCTGCTGAGTGCATTCCCGAGGACCCTGCTCTCCGGTGGCAGACTGAGGGGCCTGGCGATCAGCACAGCCTTTTGAGAGGGAGCGTCTTCTTCAACCGAACATGACACAGCCGCGGGGGAAGTTGTTGTAGTTCCACTTAGTTTGATTTATTATTGATAACGCTGGAGATAAATTAGAATCATTAAAATAAGAGGCTGCAGTCTGCAGGCTGTTTTGAATCCCAGGGCTGTCTGCTCTGCATTTGCCGGGACTGAGCTGATGCACGTGTGTCCCGAGGAGGAGGGCCCCGGGAGAGGGAGGCGGGAGGCCCTGTTGGGAAAGTCTGGGCAGCGAGGGAGGAAGCACAGCGTGGAACCGTGTCTGAGCCGGCTCCGGCTGCCAGAACAAAATACCACCGACTGGGTGGCTTCAACTGCAGAAGTTTATTTTCTCGTAGTTCTTGGAGGCTGGAAGTCCACGGTCAAGGTGCTGGCTGATTCTATTCCTGGTGAGGTCTCTCTTCCTGGCTTGAAGATGGCCACTTTGGCCTCACATGGCTTTTCCTCTGAGCATCCAAGGCAGAGAGAGAGAGAGAGGCTGGAGGGTGCAGTGGAGGCAGAGAGGAAGAGAGAGAGAGAAAGAGAGAGCTCTCTGGTGTCTCTTCTTACAAGGATACCAATCCTATTGGATCAGCGCCCCACTGTATGACCTCATTTAACCTTAATTACCTCCTAAAAACACCATCTCCAAATATAGTCCTATTGGGGGGCAGGCCTTCAACATTTGAATTTAGTAGGAGGGGGGCACAATCCTGTGTGCCTTCCCGCTGCCCCGAGAGGCCCGCAATGACTATTGGTACCACAATAAGAACAGCTGCCAACACCTTAATTTTTATATCCTCAGAAAACATGATGAGGTTGAGTACTATCGTTAACTTTTAAAGATGAGAAAACTGAGGCACAAAGGAGGAAAGTCACTGGCCTAAGGTCCCCAGCTGGTGAGGGGTGGAAGACGTTGTTTGCGTGACCCTCATGGTGCTCACTGTACCGTGCCAGTGTTTCACAGGGTGGGAAAAGCACCCACTGTTGACTCAACCTTGTGTTAAATGCTACCTCGGTCACTTATAAATGGCGAGATCTGCAGCAAAGTGTTGGCTCTCGATGAGCACAGTTGTATCACTTGTAAGGGACAGTGTAACAGTACTACCCTCACACAGCCGCGTTGGGAACAAATGAGGTACAGTAGGATGAGTACCTAGTATGGACCCAGAACATGGCAGCCACTCAATCAATGGCAACCCTTTCGCTCTCAGTGCCACGCACATCCCTTGAGTCTGTAAGAGGTCAGGAGGCCTTTGAGCTTGTCCAGTGAACTTCCAGGGGTTGTGGTCCCATCTCTTAGTCAAGTGTTAACGCCCTTTGCCAGATTCCCTCCCTCTTCCCCTTCTCTTAAAAGGTAGTCCCAGGAGAGGGTGTGATGAAAATCATTCACATTAAGGGATAAATGACAAAGAAGGATTTTGAGATAATTTTAGAGAGAAGTTGTATTTATTTATTTATTAAGATTTGTATTGAGGTCACATTGATTTATAATATTATATAAATTTCGGGTGTACATCATTATATTTTGACTTCGGTATAGACTGCGTTGTGCTCACCACCTAAAGTCTAGTTGCCATCTGTCACCGTACGAGAAGCTGTGTTTTTTATTTTTGTGAGGAAGGTAGGTCCTGAGTTAACATCTGTTGCCAATCTTCCTCCTTTTGGTTGAGGAAGATTGTTGCTGAGCTAACATCTGTGCCAAGCTTCCTCTACTTTGTATGTGGGATGCTACCACAGCATGGCTTGATGAGCAGTGTGTAGGTCTGTGCCCAGGATCTGAACTGGGGAACGCGGGGCCATTGAAGCAGAGGGTGTGAACTTAACCACCACGCCACCAGGCCAGCCCCCAAGAAGTTGTGTTTTTTAATCTCTGCATAGAATGGACTCTGGCAGGGTCAACCTGGATCTTGGTAGACCAGTTGTCCAAATAATATTGATCGGTAACTCTTATGTGTTAGGTGCTGTGCTGGGGAATGGTGGGTCAGTGTAGAAGTGACGAAGATTTAGACACTGTCGCAGAGATAATGACTCCAAAACCCGCCCCTTTCTCAGAGTCCACCTTCTCTAACATGGCATCACTTCTTATCCAGTTGTTTATTCTAAAATTCCTAGGGAGTTATCTTTAATTCTTCTCCTTCTTGCATTTTTCACTTCTATCCATCACCAGGTCCTGTCAACTTCAAACTATGTCCCAAATCCACGCACTCCTTGCTCCCTACCTTTCTGTGCCTCAGTTTCCCCATCTAGAAAATGAAGTTAATAATATTATTTATCCTGAGGAATGTTGCAATATTAAATGAGTTAGTGTATGTAAAGTGCTTAGAATGATGCCTGATACTTTGTAAGCAGGTACTTTGTGTATGTTAACTTTCATTGCAATGATGCTGTCTCATAGGGCCTTATATGTTCAGGCCCCTGGCTGCCTGTCTGTCTTCTTCATCTTCCTCTATTCCTTCCTTCTCTTGCATGTCCCAGCTACACTTTCCTTCTTGTCTGACCTTGAACATGTCAAGCATACTTCTGCCTCAGGGCCTTTGTACTTGCTGTTCCCTTCTCTGGGAATGTGCTTCCTGTAAATAGCCATGAGGCTCCTTCCCTGAGGTCTCTGAGCAATTGTCGCCACCTAAGGAGGCCTTCCCTGATGACACTCTGTCAATATATTCTTTTGCCCTGCTTTCCTTTTCTTGGTAGTGGTCATCACTGCTTGATAAATGTGTTGCTTGTTTGTTTACAGTTTTCACCCTATGCCGGTTATCTACTGATGCATCACCATCACTCCAAAACTTAGTGTCTTAAAACAACATCAATCATTTTATTCTGTCTCATGGTTTTAATGGGTCAGGAATTTATGATAGGCTCAGCTGGGCAGTTCTGGCTGGGGGTCTTCCTTGTGGCCGCAGTCAGATGGTGGCTGGAGCAGCAGGGGACGGGAGCAGCTGGGACCCTGTCTGGCATCTCTGTCTTTTCTTATAGACTCAAGACTTCTCCATAATAAATAGTCTGCTAGAAATAGTGGGCTAGTTTGGGCTTCCTCACGGCACGCTGGCCTCAGGATGGCCAGACATCTTGCATGGCGGCTCCAGCACATGTCCCCATGAACCAGAGAGAAGCTGCATTGGTTTTTATTTTTTTTTAAATTTTTTTTAAGGATTGGCACCTGGGCTAACAACTGTTGCCAATCTTTTTTTTTTTTTCCCCTGTTTTATCTCCCAAACCACCCTCCTCCGCCCCCCCCCGTACACAGTTGTATATCTTAGTTGCAGGTCCTTCTAGTTGTGGGATGTGGGACTCCGCCTCAATGTGGCCTGACGAGCGGTGCCATGTCTGCGCCCAGGATCTGAACCCTGGGCCGCCGCAGCGGGGCATGCGAACTTAACCTCTTGGCCACGGAGCTGGCCCCCGTGCATTGGTTTTTATGACCTAGCCTGGAAGTCACATTGTATCACTCCCTCTTTACTCTGTTGACCAAGCAATCACAAAGGTTGGACCAGGTTCAAGGTGAGGGATATAGACCACCTCTCGATGGGAATAGGATCAAAGAATTTGCAGATATGTCCTAAAACCACCACCCCTCCAGCCAGATGTGAGCTCCATGGGGCCAGGAACTTTGCTTTGTCCACTGTTGTATCCTTGGCACCTAAAACAGTGCCTGGATCATAGGGAATGCCCAATAGATACCTATTGAATAAATAAAATAGTTAAGAATGTGCCGAAGTTCAAACATGAGAAGTACTTTTATTTTCATAGTTATCCAGTCTTAACAATCCATTGAGCCGATTGCTAAGGACATGGAAGAAATGATGCTCATTAAGCATATGGAAGCAACCTTAATTTAGAAGGCAAAATGTGATATTACCTGCACTGACGTATTGACCAGGCACTTGTTCTTGGAACTTCATGTCTTATTCATCTCTGCCTTTTTTGGAGCAGAACACAGAGCCTGGCACGAGGCAGGTGATCGATGGAGGATTTTTCAAAGAATGGCCAAGTACACGCTGGTCTGGAGGTAACTGCATAGCCTCTTTATTAAAAAGTTAATCAAAACCCCACTTCTGGGGCATCTCATTTTAGGAAACAGGTGCGGTGAAGAGAAATGTGTCAACTACCATTTATTAAACTCTTGCTATGTGTCAGGAAACGTGACAAGTGCTTTGTATGCATAATATTGTCTTCTTTCCACAGTAATCCATGGATTTTGGTACCACTGTCATGTCTCCCAGCCCCATTTTGTAGATGTTGAAAACGAGGCTCAGAGAGGTTAATGATACTCCTCTTTCCATTAAGTTTGCAGGTGGCAAGTGGGAGAAGAGGCTGTAATGTTAATTTGGTTCCAGAAGCTGAGATCTTTGCCAGGGTCCATGCTGCCTCCTTGGGGCTTGCAGAGTCGAGCCATGGCCTGGCACAGCTGAAGGCTCTTCCTCCTCTCACCTACACTTGACTTTTAATGAAGACTGCCCAGTAAGGAGTATTGTGACTATTTGAGTTGATGTTGATGTTGAGCAAAGACCAGGTAACATGTAGATTGCTCTTCCCAGTACCTGTCATTTAAGATGCTGTTCAGGTGGCCATCTTCTTTGTAAGTGTTCCCATTATCAACTGCTTAAAGTAATTAATTTTAAGAGGATGTCGGACAATCCCAATGCATTTGAACTTAGCAAATGGGTCTTCTGATATCAGATCCTGGAGGCATGACTCGGGGTAGGTTAGTGGCCAGCCCCATCCACCCTGCAGGGTTTAGGCTGAGCTCCCCATCCTCTGGGGGCTGTGGGTAGCTTAGGGTCACTTTCAACAGCATGACTTCTAAGGAGGCAGTGAGTGGCAGAGGAAGCTGATGGATGCGGATTCAAAGCCAGGGCTGCCTCTTTCCAGCTGTGCAACTCTGGACCAGTGGCTTCATTTCTCTGAGCCTCCATTTCCTCATATGTCAAGTGGGGACCACAGTCCTACTTTCTGGGCTGGATTAAGTGAGATAATAGAGCAATATTTATCAAGCACCTATGGTGTGCCAGGTGCTGTTGGAGGCAATGGAGGTCCCATGGTGAAGAACAACAAATCATTCTAGGGGACCTTGAGAAGAACCGGAAAAACACATTTAAAAAAGTCATTTCAAGTGGTAATAAGTCCCACGAGCAAAAATGAATGATGACAAGAGGATCCAGGGACAGCAGGGTACTGTTCTACAGAGGGGGCTTGGGAAGCCCTTTGTGGGGAGGAGATATCTGAGCAGAGACCTAAGTCAAGTGAGGAGGGGAGCTGATTGTAGGTCAAGGGCACCCCCAGAGCAGGTGCAGCCTGGGGGAGGAGCCTGCCTGCTCTGGCCGAGGAAAAGCAAAGCCAGGCCGCTGATGTGGAGAGGGCAGAGGGGAGAGTGGGAGAAGTGAGATCAGAGGGAGCAGTGCTGGGTCCGGAAGGGCTCCGGAGCTCAGCGTGGGGACTTGGAATTGGATTCTACAAGATGGTTCATGTAGACTGCCTGACACAGTGGGTGCTCACAGGCCACTGGGACAAACGACTCCTCGCCACCTCCCATCTGCCAGACCCTGTACTGGGCGAGGGGACAGAGATGGGTTGGCCATGTTCCCCTTTCTTCAAACCACCTAGTCCCTTTCCCTTCCTCCATTCCTGTCTCCTAGATCTCATTCCTAAGAATTGAAGACTGTCTGGGAGGTTTCCAGGTTTTGAGCATTTTGCTCAGTTCTGTTATCACAATCTAAAATGCATCTGAAGAATGTCCTGGCTGATAAAAAGTATTTATAGTCCCTAACTAGATGCATAAAAAAATAACAGAAAAGAGAATTTCCTTTTTTTATTGAACTTTCTAATCCACTTTCTTTGTGGCTGAGAACAAATTTACCCAGCGTGCATTGGAGATGTTGCATTATAGGGAAGAGTTCCCAGGCGGAGGGAGGGTGGGAACAGCCTTGCTGTCACGTTCCAGCTTCAGAAGCACTTTACAAACATCAGGGCATGCGACCTCTCCCAGCCCTCTTGGTGAAGGTGGATGAGGATACAGCTAATGTGGACAGGACTTACTGAGTTCTTGGACACCTTTCCAGGTCCTGGGGGAAGAGAAATCCAAGATTTCCTGCAAAGCACTTCCTCTGATCCTCACTGTGCTGTGAGGTAGGGATCAGATAGTGTCCACAGTTTGAAAAAAAAGAAACCAAATCTCAGAGAAGAAAAGTGACTCACTCAAGGTCCTACAGCTCAGACATGGGTGACCAAGTGTTCACAATTACTCATGGACGTGGCCTGACCACACTTTGGTCAAGCTCCTTTCTACAAGCTCCTAATCTTTGACTCGAGTCCAAGCTTAAGCAAGCAGCAGGGTGCAGAACAACTTGTTCCAGGAGGCCGGCTGCAAAGAGGAATCCTGCGATGCTTAGAGCCTTCCCCAAAGTCCCTGCCAGCCCTGTTACCCGTCCCTGTTACAGAAAATACTTTTTCCATCTGATTTTGAGATGCTTGAGGATCCTGACATCAAAGCATTCTCTCTACTGCAGTAGTCTTTTTGAATAAAGTCTTTCCTATCCTAAGTTCAGATTGGTTTTTCCCTTGACACAGAGGAGCTGGGATCCGAACCCAGAAGGGTTTAAGGGTTTGCAGTACTTGGAAACATTTACTTCTGTATGGACTACTATGACACTCAGATGTGTTTTCTTCTATAATTCAAACTAGGAGCGATATTGCTGATAACGTAGTCAGACTAAAGTCTGACTGTATTATGTGTATCTTGGTCTTTAAACCTAAAAAATAATACATAAAAAATCTTAAAGACATCACAGTCATTTTCTTCTATTAAAAACATGTTTCTCTTTATTTACTTTTTTGTCTTTTGCCCACCCAAACCAGAAGATGTGTGATATTTTAAAGAAAGATTATGGGAAAGAAGCTTAAGTGGGAGAAGATAAATATTTTTGTGTGTGTGGAACTCCCTTAATTGAATTCTGCAAGGGTTGAATAAACTGGTTTCCTGAGCTCATTAAGCACAATTTCCAGGTTGGAAGAATTGTTTTGGTTAAGGACGTGAGTCAGAGCCAGATGGATCTGGGTTTGAGGCCAAGCTTTGTCACTTGTTGGCTGTGTGACCTTGGGCAATTTCCTCCTTTCCTCCGTCGATAAAATGAGGACGAAAATAGCACCTTTCCACCTTCTCCTGTTGTGGTGAGGCAGAAGTGCAATCATGCATGGGGCATGACTCATAATACTTTCTCAGTCAACTTTAAAAAATATAGGAGAAGGAATCCTTCTTGGGGGAGATGCACTGTTTAAATTAGAGAGATTTTTCAGAGCAAGGAAGACATTCTGATAAACCCTAATAACCCAGGGTCAAGTCTACCTTCTTGCATAAAAATGTGTCTTTTGTCCCAACTCACCCTGTGGGTTGACTTTCCCTCCCTTAGCGCTTAGCATGTGTTTTCCAAGCTTGTTGCTTCAACAGCTCCTCATAGACAGTTCCTGCAGCTGCAAAGTCTTGGGTTCTCTTAGCTGCAGGTCATATTTACCCATCACCAGCCACTTGCCCAGTGGTGCAGCCGGGCACAGCCACAGAGGCGAGTTGGGGCCGAGTCTTCTCTGGATGTTGGCTTAAGCAGTGTGCAGGCAACCGCTTGACATGTGGTCAAGCAAACCTGCTCTTCAGCAAGGGGCTCTGTTGACGCCAAGAACCAGAGTCGCCGAGAAGATGAGGGGTTCACTGAGTTCTGCAGCTCCTCTGACCCACCCTTGGCACTCAGGGGGCTGCAACATCAGCTTGGGCAAACCAGCTAGGTCAGGCTGGGGTTGCCTGAATGAATGAATGACTCAGTTGAATCTGCTTAACACAACCCTCAATTTTAGTACTTGACACATTGTGATGCATCTGTTTATTTACTTGGCATGGCAGCATCACTGTATTGGTTTTCTAGGTTGCTGTAACAAACACCACAAACTAGGTGGATGAAAACCACAATAATTTATTCTCTCGCAGTTCTGGAGGTGAGAAGTTGGAAATCAAGGTGCCGGCATGGCCATGTTCCCTCCAAAGTCCCTAGGGGAGGATCCTTGCCTGCTTCTTCCAGTTTCTGCTGACTCCTGGCATTCCTTGGCTTGTGGCAGCATAAACGCAGTCTTTGCCTCCATTGTCACATGGCCATCTTCTTCCTGTATGTCTCTCTTCTTCTTAAATGGACACTGGTCATATTGGATTACGGGCCCACCCTATTCTGGTATGACTTCATCTTAGCCAATTTCATCTGCCAAACCCCTATTTTCAAATAAGGTCACATTCACAGGTACCAAGAGGTTAAGACTTGAACACATCTTTTTGGGGAACACAGTTCAAGCCGTTACGATAGTCACTGTTGGTGGCTGAACAGACCCCTATCCACAGACCTCTTCTCCCAGCTACATGACACTGAGGGGCAGCCATATGCACAGTTCTGGCCACTGAGAACTTGGCGAGGTCTGTGAAATGAAGCATCCAGGAAAGTTCTAGTTTTCCTAAGTAGGAATACACTCAACTGGCAAGCCTCTTTTTTCTCACTTCTACTCTACTTCCTGTTTGGAGAATGCACGTGTCATTAGAGGCACAGCCATTATGTCATTTGCTGGCTAGGAGGGAGCTCTATGAGGAGGAAAGCTAACACTTTAGTGATGGTGCAGAGGAAAGAGGGCAGGAGCCTGGGTCCTTGGGGCATTCCCAAGCCTGCACTCCAGCCCTGCTCCCTCATGGACTCCCTGATTTGGGAGCCAAATAAACTCCTGTCTTTTCGGGCCAGTGTTATGAGTTTCTGTTATCCGGCAGCTAAATTCGTGCCTGATTGATAAACATGATTGTCTTTCCCTGATTCTGAGGATGATGATAACAATATAACAAAAACTATTATTTATTAAAATACACTCTTTGCAGGCATCGTACTAAACACTTACAAGGATCATATAATTTAATAGACATATTAACAGCATACGATAGCACCACTATTCTCCCCATTTAACACTTGAGGAAACCGAGTCTTAGAGAGGTTAATCCACAGGTCCGTGGTTACATGGTGAGAAATTGGTGGCCCCAGGATTCAAACCCAGGTCTCCCAGCTCCCAAGCCTGTGCTCGTTCCACTATACCACGTGGCCTCTTCCCGGAAAACCCTGGGAAAAGAATAAGAAGAGCCACAGCAGTGATGACAGTGGTTAGAATTTATTGAGCACATATTATTCACTCATTGAGTCATTTATTGAGTAGCAAGTGCCAGGCACTGGGCTAGTGCTTTACCTCCACAAGCTCATGGTGAGTTCTTCAAAGGCAGGGGCTCAGCATTCCTTCCACGCCCCTCAACACAAATGGCTCTGAATGGTAATGGGATTATCTGAGTGGGGCTTTGTAGGAAGAGTAGGAGTTTGATAGGTGAAGAAGAAGAAGAAATAGTAGGATCAAGGATGCTTTGCCACAGTTTGGTCCTCAGCAAAGGTTTGGGTGTGGCTACGGCTGTTAACTGTTCCCCAATGTCCATTCTCCCTTCTTTTTTTTTTTTGCTGAGGAAGATTAGCCCTGAGCTAACATCTGTGCCAATCGTTCTCTAGTTTGTACTTGGGATGCAGCCACAGCATGACTGATGAGCAGGATAGGTCTGTGCCCTGGATCCGAAGATGTGAACCCAGGCCGCTGAAGCAGAGCATGCAGAACTCAACTACTAGGCCCCAGGGCCAGCCCCCATTCTCCCTTCTTTCTGGTAGAAATAGTACATCCCTAAGTTTTATCTGGGCAAGGGGCTACCAAGTTATACAGAACATTTCCCAGACTCCCTTGCTACTGGTTATAGGATCTGATGAAATTTTCATCAATGCAATGTGTGACTTACTTGTCATTTCTTTAAAAAGAAACAGCTTACCTCCTATTTCCTTTGGAACAAAGCACAGGGAAGGCAGTGATCAGCTCTGATCATGGGGGCGAAGGCAGCATATTAGGGGCTGGTGTAACTGGAAGATGACAGAACCTGGGCCCCTGAAGGACTTTGTGGAGCAGAGATGCCCTGTCAGCTTGGACCACTCACCTGTGATTGCCGGGTAAAAAAGAGGTAAACCGTTATCTTATTTTTTTTTTTAAAGATTTTATTTTTTCCTTTTTCTCCCCAAAGCCGCCCAGTACATAGTTGTATATTCTTTGTTGTGGGTCCTTCTAGCTGTGGCATGTGGGACGCTGCCCCAGCGTGGTTTAATGAGCAGTGCCATGTCCGCGCCCAGGATTCGAACCAACGAAACACTGGGCCGCCTGCAGCGGAGCGTGCGAACTTAACCACTCGGCCACGGGGCCAGCCCCAACCGTTATCTTATTTAATTGGCTAATTTCTGGGTTCTTTATTACAACAGCATAGTCTGTACACTAATCTACTAGACCTCACCCTGGACCACGTCTGGAGGAAGAGTCACCCAGTTAATTCAGTCCAGCACTCAGGAGGAGAAGGAAAATGGAGGCGGGGGGGAAGCTTGATCAGAGAAAGAGGAGAAAAGCTGCAGGAGCCTTAATTTATTCATAACAAACTAATAATTTTGTTAATTTATTGATTCAACAAATATTTATTGACCACATACTGGAGCATCTACCCAACACAGTCAGGTATATTTTTTTTCCTGCTCTATTTTCTTCATCTCACTCATCACTATCTCAAATTACATTATCTATTTTGAGTGGAGGAGTATTTACCAGAAGGTAAATTTATGGCATTGGAGAAGGGAAAGTTATCAAGCTTTGCAAGAAGAAATATAATGTGGGAAGTGAATGAATTCATGGGAACCAGGATAAATCATCACGACCCTGTGGAGAAAGAGACAGAAACTAAGAGCGAGGCTGCAGCCCAGCGGAGGTCTGCTCTCTGACGAGCACAAGAGTGAGGGCAGCCAAGAACACAGCTGGGCTTTGGTAGAATGGAGCAGAGGGTACAAAGGAGACTGGAGGCTTATCCCCCACAGTCAGCTGCTTAGGAATTGGGGCCCATTTGAATCACGATGAGTAAAGCCCTATGCTAATGAAGTAAAGAGCAGTGAAGACAGGACAACTCAAAGTTTGGAGACGGTTGTGAGGAGCTGTTCAACAGAATAAGTGTGAGACCACAAAGGGATGGCATTGAATGATGGATGAAAGACATTGACCTAGAGCTTTTGGCTCTGCATATACTTGTCATCTCTCCCACTATTTCACTCGCAGCCAATTCCAGTTAGTCAAGCGATTAAAGCCTATGTATTCTTCCCAGTTTATCTGTTGACCAGACGCTCAGGGACAGCAAGGTGTGTGAGCCACAGTTGATTACCTGTACATTGTCTGCCTACCCCAGACAGATACCTAGAAGGAAAGCTCCGTGAAGGCTAGCACCCAATATGCCTTCTTCACTGCTGTCTCCCCACCACTTAGAACAAAGCCTGGCACATAATAGGAGCTCGATAAATAATTTTTGAGTAAAAGAGTAAAGTAATCAGGCAAACAAATAAAACAACAGCCAGTTCCAATAAATCTAAGAAATAACTAGTTTGAGATGGAGAAAACAGAGGGAGGCTTCCTTAGGAATAATGTCAGGGAAGTGAAGTTTCAGATGAGATTCAAGGAAGAGAAAGAGTCAGCCGTGCCAAGAACAGGGAGAAAAGCATTCCAGGCAGAGGGAACAGCATGCGTGGAGGAGTTAAGGTGGGAAAGAGTTTGGCTTGTTCCAAGAACTGAAAGAAGATTGACCTGACTTCAGGGAGAGTGACATGAGCAGAGCTGGGAGAGGTCAGCAGGGCCTGGATCCTGCATAGATGACATGTGCCATTAGGAGCTAGGATTTTATTCCAAGATTTATCACCATTCTATGTCTTGGAAGACAATTCAGTTTCTATTTGAAAAAAGAATACTGGCTTCTGTGTAGAGAATGCATTGGAGGCAGGCAAGCGTGTGGGCGGGAGAACCAGTTAATAGGTGACTTCAGTGCTCTACGTGAGAAAGGTCTAGTTGGAATGGACTAAGTTGGTGGCTATGGAATTCAAAAAGAAGCAGGTAGATTTATTTGGAGCTGGTTGATGGATTGGATATAGGAAGTAAGGGAGAGAGGAATCAAGGATGCTGTATCAGCTAGCTGTTGCTGTGTAACAAATCACCCTCATATTCAGTGGCTTAAAACAACAATCATTTATCATCACAGCTCCTGCCTCTGTGGATTGATAATAGATCAGCTGGTTCAAGATGAGTTTCCTACTGATCTCAGCTGGACTTGTTCATGTTTCTGTGGATCAGCAGGGGTGGAAATAATGGGTGCCCCATTTTAATCTAGGCTTGTCTGGGTTGGCTAAGTGAGGGCAGCTCTGATCCACTTGATTCTCTTCCATTTCCTCCTGGGTGAGTAGGCAGGTTCTTCTCATGATGACAGCAGGGGCACAAGAGGTAGCAAGCTCAACTACACAAGGGCATTTCAGGACTCCACATCACAAGGGCTAATATCCCATTGGCCAAAGACAGTCCCACAAGACCATAGGATTGTGCTTTAGCATAATGAGAAAGCATGGCTGCCAAGTTAAATGGCAAAAGATGTGGATACCGTGAAGGGGCAAAGAATCGGACCATTAGTGTAATCTACCACAGATGTCTGCCATGCTTCTGGCTAGTTTTTATTATAGTTTCCCACTTGGTCCACTCTACACAGTCCTCCTCTCTTCTCACCAGCAAGTCACCACTCCTATTTGCTTCTTCATTTTTTTTTTAAATTGAGTTCACAATAGTTCACATCATTGTGAAATTTCCATTGTATATTATTTCTTGTCCATCACCACATAAGTGCTCCCTTTCACCCCCTGTGCCCACCACCCACCCCCTTCTCCCCTTGGTAACCACTGGACTGTTTTCTTTGTCCAAATGTTTGTTTATATTCCACACATGATTGAAATCATCTGGTGTTTGTCTTTTTCAGTTTAGCATATTTTGCTTAGCAGAATACCCTCCAGGTCCATCCATGTTGTTGCAAATGGGACGATTTTGTCTTTTTTATGGCTGAGTAGTATTCCATTGTATATATATATACCACATCTTCGTTATCCAGTCATCAGTCGATGGGCACTTGGATTGTGTCCACGTCTTGGCTATTGTGAATAGTGCTGTGATGAACATAGCGGTGCATATGTTACTTTAGATTGTTGGTTTCAGATTGTTTGGTTAGATACCCAGTAGTGGGATAGCTGGGTCATATGGTATTTCTATTTTTAGTTTTTTGAAGAATCTCCATACAGTTTTCCATAGTGGCTGCACCAGTTTGCATTCCCACCAGCAGCGTATGAGGGTTCCCTTCTCTCCACACCCTCGACAACATTTGTTATTTTTAGTCTTAGAGATTATAGCCATTTTAATGGGCATAAGGTGGTATCTTAGTGTAGTTTTGATTTGCATTTCCCCAATGATTAGTGATGTCGAACATCTTTTCATGTCTATTGCCCGTCTGTATATCTTCTTTGGTAAAAAGGCCGGTTCATATCCTCTGCAGATTTTTTTTATCAGGCTGTTTGTTTTTTTATTGTTCAGTTGTGTGAGTTCTTTATATATTATGGAGATTAACCCCTTGTTGGATATATAATTTGCAAATGTTTTCTCCCAACTGGTGGGTTGTCTTTTTGTTTTGATCCTAGTTTCTTTTGCCTTGCAAAAGCTCTTTAGTCTGATGAAGTCCCACTTTATTTTTTCTTTTGTTTCCCTTGTCTGAGAAGACATGGTATTCAAAAAGATCCTTTTAAGTTTGACGTCAAAGAGCATACTACCTATATTATCTTCCAGGAGTTGTATGGTTTCAGGACTTATCATCAAGTCTGTAATCCTTTTTGAGTTTATTTTTGTGTATGGCATGAGATAATGGTCTACTTTCATCCTTTTGCAAGTGGCTGTCCAGATTTCCTATTTGCTCATTCTTGGAGCTTCCGAGGAGGAATGAGAAGGAGTGAGACATCAGAACTGGAGACATGTTCACGTGGCTTGGCCTTCCTGCAGAGGATGGGAGGGTAAAGGTACCCCACGGGATCAATGGGAAGTTTCACCCCTTTGAGTTTGGCTCCGATTCTATGCGGCTGAGAATGGATGTAGAGTCTGGCCACACTGTTGTCTGGGCTGATGCTGAACGTGGGACACACAAGTGTAGGTGAGACAAAAGCAATTGAGACAGGCCTTGGCTAAGACGCAGAGAATATCCGCAGCTTAAATACGGGAGCGATTATATCATTTGCGGGGCTTTGCAAGCTAAGTTGTTTGCTGCCTTTTCAATTTGTCATTCAGTTTCCATGGTTTCATGGTTGGCCAGAGTTGGGATATTTAAACCCAACAGACAAAGCTTCAAGTTGAAGAGCTGCAATGGCTGTGGAATTATTTTATAGCAAAGACTGGTGGAAAGATGGCCATCCAGGGAATTGAGAGAGAATCTAGTCTTGGCTTCACCACCTTCATGCTCAATTCCTTCTCTGTGCCTCAGTTTCTCCACCTGTGTTGTGGTGTGAGCTCCTAGATGGTTCCTTCTAGCTCCACAGTAACAGGAACAAAAATAAGCAGAAGTAACAGGAGTGACAAAGCTAGTGTTTATTCAGTGACTACTTTGTGCCAGGTGCTGTGTAAGGTTGCTCTGTGTTCATGATCTTGTTTCATTCTCACAATAGGCACAGGAGAAGGAGATGCTATTGCTATGCCCATTTTAAAGGGTGATGAAACTGAGGCTTGCCCAATATCACTCAGCTAATAGTGCCAAAGCTGGGCTAGGAACCGCATCTGTCTGATTTCAGATCCTGGAGTCTTAATATCTGTATGCCCTCTCTCTAGGATTCTATTCTCTCCAGTGCTGTCAAATGGAACTTCCTTTCTTTTTCTTTCTTTCTTTTTTTTTTTGGCGAGGAAGATTGGCCCTGAGCTGATATCTGTTGCCAATCTTCCTCTTTTTGCCCAAGGAAGATTGTCACTGAGCTAACATCTGTGCCAATCTTCCTCTAGTTTTGAATGTGGGATGCCGCCACAGCATAGCTTGATGAGTGGTGTGTAGGTCCGCACCCGGGATCCAAACCCGTGAACCCTGGGCCACTGAAGCTGAGTGTGCGAACTTAACCACTATGCCACTGGGCTGGCCCCTGATGGAACTTTCTATTGGAAATGTTCTGTGCATGCACTGTCTGATCCTGTAGCCACTAGTTGCATGGGCTACTGAGCACTTGAAAGGGGGCTAGTGTGAATGAGGGACTGCATTTTTAATTTTATTTAATTTTAATGCTTTAACTCTAATTTTGTAGAGCCACATGTGGCTGGCAGCTCTGTGTTAGAAAGAGCATGAGAGAGTGCAGACTTGGCTACACCCAAATGCAGTGTGGCATAGTGGTTAAGAGCCAGGGCTATGGATCCATTTTCTGGGCATAAATACCCATCTGCCTCTAATTGGTGGCAGGTTACTTACCCTCTTTGTGCCCCGATTTTCACATCTTTAAAATGGTGATAATAATGATTGGGAATGAGAACTAAATAAGTTAATACACTTAGGACAGTGCCTGACACATCGTAAGAGACATGAAAGTGGTTATCAGCATTCTTACACCCATACAGGTGAGAAGATGAAAAAAAAATCTGATATATACAGATGCTGTTCAATTGGATTCCCACAAAGCAATGCAAGGTAGTCTAGTGGGCAGAGCTGGCACCTGGCCCCGCCCCCTCGGGTCCCTTTCATGGCTCTGTGTGCCCATCCCCCAGCCACTGTGTACTTTGCTGCTCCAGCTGCCACCTGGCCCTGCCACCCTGGGAGGAACATGGGGTCCACAAAGTGGACATCCATAAACCGTGTTCTCTGGTGCTGGAGCCTTCTTGACCACAGAGGGTGCCAATGTCCCTGGGAGTCTGTGTCTCCTTGGCTCCTAGTAGCTTGTAGCTAGGAGTTGGACACTGTGGGTATAAAACCCCAGCTCTTCTGCCTCTGGACAAAAATCGAAAGAAAGAGTGAGGTGTTGTTTACACCCCAAAGCTCTCCAGGGGATCAGGCCGAGGTTGGGACTCCTGAAATTGCACTCTGTGGCTCCTTCAGCTCCAAACCCATCTGGTTTCCCCTAATAAAACGCGTGACCCCCAGTCCTTGCCCCAGAGCCTGCTTCTGGGAAAACAGAGCCAAACGGGGGCCCTTATTTATTACATCCAGTCCCGACTTCAACCCTGAGGGTGTTCCTCTGTCCATTATAGGTGAGGAACATGAAACTCATGGAGGGAAGAGAGATTTCTAACTTCACATGGTAGCAAGCGAGGGTCTATGGTGGAGACCAGAGTGGGTCTTCCTCCAAAGGCCATGCGCTGATATTCTGATGACCACAACGTGCTGCCCACGCCCATGGGGGTACTATTTATAGTGTCTAGGGGAACCTTATAGACGTTGGCTGGTGCCCCCCAGTTTACAGGTGGTGTCTGTTCTGACTGTATTGGTTGTGAGATATTTTCAATATGATCCTGGCTGATACTCCACAGCCTCATGTGGCATGATGGGGAGATGTCTGTTTGGGGGAAACTGCAGACCAGCCAAGAAAACCTGGGATGGATGGTGGGTAGGGCCCCTGTACCTCCTTCCCCTCCAGAGACACAGCGTGCCCTTTTTGCCTGTCACCGCTTTCCTGCAGGCTGAGTCTGTCACCTGGCTTTGCATTAGGCTGCCTTTAGCACCAGGCTCATTTGCACAGTCACTGAAGAGCGGTGGAGGGCGATTAGGAACCAGGCACTGTGCAAGATGAAAATGACACTCCGCGAGGTCAGGGAACTTGATCAAGGTCAGGCAGCCTGTAAGTTCAGAGCCTGGATTTGCATGGATATTTTCTGAGTCTCAGTTTTGGATGCTCCCTACCTCTTTCCTCCAAAAAAGCTATGGAGAAGATGAACTGTGCAAATGCTTCACCCGGATCCTCCTTGGCCCCCTTGCCCCTCTAAGGTGTAAATGACTCAAACTCTTGCCATTCCCCAAGGAAGTCCAGAGCCTGTCCCCTGGCTTTTCGTGGAGTCCCAGAGGCTCCCTGTCCCCAGACTGCTCATACTTCCTGTGCGTCTCTGTTCAGCACAGTGAGGACCGAGCCATACAGCTCATCTCCACTTTGTGTCCCCCAGGCGAGTCCACACACACTGAGCATCAGTGGGCAATGGAGATCGGTTGGAGATTTCATGGGAGAGACATTGTGGCATCAATGCTTCGTTGTCCCACCACTGTGAGCGTCACTGTTTTCTCAGTTAATCTCACTCTATCCCGTCCTTGTGACTTCTCACCTTTCTTCCAAGTTCATTCTCCACTCTGTCCCCACTCCCTTTCCTCAGAGCATCTCCTCCCTTCTCTGAAGACTTGACGCCAGCCACACTCAGGTGGGGGGTCACTTGGCAGAGGGGGCCAGGGCTCCCTGCCGCACACATCATCCAGGCTTTCTCCCAAAAGTCAGTGATGCTCTCCCTAAGTGGACGTCTTGGTGCTGACTCTCTCCACCTGTTTTCACACCTATCGGTTATGGCTGGGAGTGAGGGGAGAAAGAGACCACACAGCTCTGTTTGCCAGTGGACCTGGCACTTTGTGGACCCCATGTTCTACAAGGTGTTGTCCCTACACTCAGCGCAGAGCAGGAGCATTGCCCCCTGGTCCTGCCTTCCTGATTCCTCAGCAATGAAAGCCTGACCTGAGCTCCTAGACTTGACCCAGCCCCTTGTTCCTGCCTTTAGGACGGCCCATACCACCCTCTGGGTCTTCCTCTCCCTCCAAGAGAAGAAGAGTGTGCTGGGGTGACAAAAATTCCCAATGGCATTGTGCAAGCCCTCATTCCTCAACTGGCTCAAGACAACATTTGGCAATGGTTTGATTTCTGAGACTCCTTTCTGGTTTCATTTCTGACGCTGCTGCAGAGATGACAGAATCACACTCATGGTGGAGCGTGAAGTCTTCCCCGTAAAGGGCCAGGGGTCGAATAGCACCTGCCCAAGGAGGGGAAGCACAGGTGGCATGCTAGATCTGTCACCTGTTCTGTGATGGATCAGAGCAAGTGCAGCTTCACACATGCTGATGAAAAGGACCAACAGGAAGACCAGTTTGTGCACGCCTACTGCGCCTCGGCATTTCACAGACGTTTGCATCTGAATAGCACCCCGCCAAAGCAGGGACGAGTATTCCCATTTGACACCCCAGAAAAAAGGCTTAGAAGGATGAACAAAACTATTCAGAGTCATCATTCCAGAGCCAGGATTAGAACCCGAATTTGCCAAAACCTGTGCTCTTTTGACCTGCTGTGCTCCCTCTAATGTAGGGGTTGGCAAACTATGGCCTGTGGGCCAAATCTGGCCCATTGCCTGTTTTTGTACATAAAGGTTTTAAAGGTGTGCTTTTTATTTTTTGGGGTGAGAAAGATTGGCCCTGAGCTAACATCTGTTGCCAATCTTCCTCTTTTTATTTTTTTCTCCCCAAAGCCCCAGCACGTGGTTGTATCTCCTAGTTGTAGGTCCTTCTAGTTCTTCTGTGTGGGACGCTGCCACAGCACGGCTTGATGAGTGTGTGTAGGTCTGTGCCCAGGATCTGAACCGGTGAACCCCGGGCCACTGAAGTGGAGCATGTGAACTTAAGCACTATACCACCAGCCGGCCCCTGTACATAGTTTTATTGGAACACAGCCATGTCCATTCATTTACGTGTTGTCCATGTCTGCATTTGTGCTATGATAGCAGATTTAAGTAGTTGTGACCAAGACTATCCCATCCCCTATGCCTACAATATCTATTTTCTGACTATTTGCAGAATAAGTTTGCAGACCTGTGCTCTGCAGGGCTAAATTAAATGTAAAGCATATGTTGAAAACAACTCTCCAGCTCTAGGACACTTCCTACATCCGTGTCCAATAAGAGAGGAGTAAAGGTCAAGAATGCCACATACTTGGAATTAAAGTAATGAGATGTTCCATTGAGAGATTTGAGGAGCTCATACAAATGGATGGAAGTGGAGGCTGGGCCATCGTTCAATCAATTCCCAAATTTAAAAATAGTTGAGTCCTTATTTTCTGGCCAACATTTCAGGGCTTATGCTGAATTGTGTTCCCCCTCACAAATTTAATTGTTGGAGCCCTAACGCCCATAATGTGACTGTATTTGGAGATGGGAGTTTTAAGAGGTAATTAAGGTTAGATGAGGTCGGAAGAGTGGAGTCCTAATTCAACAGGACTGGTGGGCTTGTACGAGGAGGAAGAGAGAGAGATGGCCACTCATTCTATCCACGCACACAAGGAAGAGGTCACGTGAGCCCTCAGTGAGAAGGTGGCCATCTACAAGCCAGGAGGAGAGCCCTCATCGGAAAGTGAATTAGCCAGAATCTTGATCTTGGACTTCTAGCCTCCAGGACTGTGAGAAAATAAATATCTGTTGTTTAGGTCACCCAAGCTATGGTATTTTGTTATGGCAGCCCACTCAGACTAATACAGTTTATAAACAAATTATGAGGGAAAGAAGGTGATGATGATGACCATTGTATTATTAACAACAACAGCTATTATTAATTGAGTGCTTTCTGTCTTCCAGACATAGATGTCAGGTATCTCATTTAATAGACACAATAATCCTTCAAGGGAGGTACTCTGGTGATCCTCATTCAACAGAAACTGAGCTGACTTTGCCCAGAGCCACGTAACTTCAAAGCTGAGGAGTTAAAGCTCAAATTCATCACCTCAAGGGAGCCTCTAACCTAGTCCCTAATATATGGTCCAACAAGGGAGGTTATTATTGGCCTCATCTTTTTCATAAGGAGACTGAGGCAAATGGAGGTTAATTAACTTTGCCCAGGGCTCACAGGCAGTAGGTAGTGGAGCCCAGGGCCACCTTGTATGGCTGTACATGTTTCCCACTGCTCCACAAAGCCTGGCTGAGGAGGCTGAAATCTAGCCAGCATTCTGGTTAGCAAGTCCTCGGTGCTAGCATGAGGCTGTGTTTGCACGGAGGAATGAACCGGTTATCTGATAAACTTTTCATCAAGCCGATAGGATTTTTTTTTTCCTTTCTGTGATGAATATTGGCCCTGAGCTAACATTTGCCACCGATCTTCCTCTTTTTGCTTGAGGAAGATTGTCACTGTGCTAACATCCATGCCAATCTTCCTCTATTCTCTGTGGGATGCCGCCACAGCATGGCTTGACAGGCAGTGTTATGTCCACGCCCAGGATCAGAACCTGTGAACCCTGGGCCGCCAAAGTGGAGTGCGTGAACTCAACCACTATGCCCCTGGGCCAGCCCCTTGATATGACTTTTTACCAAGTTGTGGATCCCCTGGGTCTGCATCTGCCCAGAGGAGTTGCCTTTTCTGAATTGCACCTGGTGTGGGAGAGTGGCCCTTGCGGGACTGGTATCCAAGCCCTGCAGCCTGATTTCAGAGCCTGTTCCCTGAGCGCGCAAAGCTCGTCAATATCTTTGCCCTCACAAAGACTCTTTTCTCTGTTGTTCCCTTCACAAAGTGCACATTTTGACATATTTTGCCTACAGTGTATGATAACATGTAAAAAACTCCATGATTTCAGTGGCCTGAATAAATAAAGATTTGCTTTTTTCGAGTAATAAGAAGTCCAGAGTTCGGTGGTTTAGAGCCAACACAAAGTCATCAAAGACCCAGGGTCCATCCAGTTCCTTGCTCTGCCTTTGTTAGGGTGTGGCCTCTAGCCTCAGGGTCACAAGGTGGCTGCTGCACATCCAGCCTTCGTACCTGAATTTCAGGTGGGAAGCATTGGGGAAAAGCAAAGGAAAGAAAGGAGTGAGCCATTGAAGTTGGTCTCTTTTTATCAGGGAAATTGTAGCTTTCTCAGAAGCTTCACCTTTCAACCTAATTGGCTAGAACTGGACCCAGGGCCACACCTAGCTGCAGGGGAACTTGCAGGCACATTACTGCAGTGGACAAAATTGAGATTCTCTAAATATTGCCTTTATCCAGGTTCCTCCCTATTACTGGAAGTTTCCCAATGTGAAATTGACTAGGGCCAGGAACCAACCAATCTCAAACTTCTTCTGACTTATAACATGACCTCATGCCCACCTGAGAAGGGCCTCCTGTCCCTGCTTGTCAGTGATTGTTCAGGCACTTACAGGACCTGCCCAGAATACCAATGATTGACGGGGGCAGCTCCCAGGTCTGCAGGATCTTAAATGGACTCTGAAGAAGAACCTTTATGAAGAAGTCACATGCTTGATGGAGTCTAAGATGTGGGTGTTCTCTGAGCAGCAGAGACTGTGTCTTGGCTCTGTTCCCTCAGTTGGCCCAGGAGGCGGGGAATGACTGTGTGGCAATGGGTGATCATAATATAATTGAGGATTCCAGGATGGACAGCTGGATTGCCATGATTCCAGCCTGCAGGACTGGGCTCCTGCTGTGACTATATCCTGTTCTGACAAATTTAGTGCATCTCCTTCTCTTTGAGAGAGAATTTCCAGGATCACGAGTCTTGCTTTCTGCAACCCCAAATGGTGTGAAAGTTAGCTCAAACTGAGTTTAAGGAAATAAATCAAATGCCAGATTGGGTGCTGTATTAATTAAATTGCTGTTTACATGTACACTCCAAAACTCAGTGACTTCTACAGTAGAAGTATATTTTGCCCTCACATGAAGTCTAATCAGAGGCAGAGTGAGGATGCGATTGGGCTCTGCTCCACACAGTCATTCAGGGGTCCAGGCTGATGGTGGCTCCATGGCTACAGTGTGCATTGAGCTCTCTGCAGTGGACAGGAATAGAGAGAATGCAGGTTCACCTGAGAGGATGCTTCTGGGCCAAGCCTGGATGTGCCATACATCACTTCTGCCCATAACCCATTGGCAGTCATAGGGCCCCAATTAACTGCAGGGGAGCTGGGAAATAGGGTCTAGCGGTGGCCCCAGGGTAAGAGGAAAACAGACTTGGTGGACAGCAAGTCAGTCTTTGCTCTACACCTTAATCCCTCAGCTGTCAGATAAGATGAAGAAAAGAGACTGTGCTTTTGTAAAGAATCCACTTCATGGCCAATGGGTTGGGATATGGTTCTTTTTGGTCAGAGCGCTGCTTTAGAGCCCACTTAAGATGTAAGTAAAGAAAACTACAAAAGAGAAGGTCTAGCAACATGAGTTGGGAAAGATCTGATTGTTTACTCGACTCTGTGTGTGCCAACCAATCAGGTCTGCTCAGCAAATGAGCTGAAATGAGTCGAAAGCTGGTGTCATCCGTCAAGTAGTAATGTAAGTGAATTCCAAAGCCCGGTGTGGTCCAACCATTGATATTTGCCAGTTTCACCTCCCACTGAGTGTTCCAGCCATCCTGGCCTTTTGGTTCCCTGAATGCTCTGTGTCACTCTGACCTCAGTGCCTTTGTATAAGCACTTTCCGTTTCCTAAAATGCACCAGACATCCTGATGCCCCCATTCACCTCAAGCAGGAGGCAAGCAACACTCCAGTTCCTTCAGATCATCTCTTCCCCAGGACTCTGCACATGATCAAGCGGACTTGGTTCTACTGGTAGGAGATACTGCCCGTGGCTTAAGTTAAGATTTTATCTTTTATATGGTGGATAAAGTGCTGTTGACACCCACGGCCCACCTAATGCACATGCCTTGTAATAATATTAATATAGAAATTAAAGAGTTAAAGTTGGCCAGCTTTGTGCTTTTATTAACCGTAATTTCTAGGCATTATTACTTTTTCTTTGTTTCTCGCCATTTCCTTTCAGTGAGAAATCTGCTTAGTACATTTATTTGCTTTGAATAATAATAGGGCTTGTTTGTGTGTGTGTACCACTTAAAAAATTGTGCCTGGGCCAGATTGGCTCTTATAGAAGTTTAAGATAAATAATGCTTTTTTTTTTGGCTGAATTCCCCCATACACTGGAGCATTATCATTCTCAGACCACATTCCCTGCTGTGGCTATTTTTCTCTAAAGTCACTCAGTGGTGTTTCTGGCCAAGCTCTTTTAGTGGAGGTGGGGCAAATTAAAAGTTTAACCAAATCAAACAAATATTTATTGAGCACCCACATTTTCCGATTTAAGTTCCCTGTAAGCACTGTGAAAGGGCATTATTTTCCCCTGTAATTTTTGTCTCCATTTTGCCTTCTGTGCTTTGGCTCGCCATCCTCTGAAGTCCCACTTCTTCGTGCAAAGTCGTGCAATATCCAGCATTTCCTTGTGGCACTAATTTGAGTTATGAGTTGTGCTTTTTTCTCTGTTTCTGCACAGATTAATAAAAACAAAGATGCTGGCTTACCCAAGACTGACCTCAAAGGAGACCTCATGGAGTGTGAGTATGGATGGTTAGTCCCACGCTCCCTCCAAGGATGAGTAAAGCGACCTTGAAGGTGAGGAGGCCAAGGTTTGAGAGAGGCCCCCCTCTAAGAGGGAAAGTATTGGAGGGGCACATATCTCCCCGTGAAGAATGGAGATTCCAAAGCCTGTCCGGAGCCTACGTAAAAGCTGGCAGCTCACACAGGGACCCTGCATGAGCTGGGCATAATGCAACATCAGAGGGGGACAGTTGAGAGAGAGAGCTCGGCCGGCAGGGACGACCATGTGGCAGGCAGGGTTGCTGTGCAGGGTGCATTATGGTTCCCAATATTTCATCCCTCTTGTCTCCACGCTGTTTGCCCAGTGACACGGCCGTCCCTCCCATGAGACATGGAGCACAGTCCTCTGCTCCTTCGAGCCACCTCTGTGGCTTGCCTTGGCCGGTGGCATGTGGGTAGAAGTAGCAGTGACCTGAGTCTGGAGCTTGAGGGGCACCGTGTGTTTCTTCTCACTCTTTTTGCACTTCCGCCATCACTGTGAGAAGAATAGGGCCCTGAGTAGCCTGCTGTTCCAGAAAAATGAGAGACAGGGGAGCAAAAACCCACCTGAAGCTTGAAACAGAGCCTTCCAGCTGGCCCATAGACTTGAGAGTGTGCCAATAAATGCTTATGGCTGTAAGCCACTGAGTCTGGGGTGGTTTGTTTTGCAGCGTTGCTGTGGGAAGAGATAACGGCTACAGTTTGTCAGGGCCTGGAGTGATGTGGGGACTGAGGGAGAGCCAGGGCTGGCTCAGCATCTGGGGACACTTCCTGTTGGAGTGAGGAACCAGCATCTCTGGGAAAGGAAAGAAGGGCACCCTCTCGATATGATTACCCAGGGCAGGGGGCTGTGCAGAAGACCCTGCTAGGGGGCCCAGGGACCGTCAAATATGCCACATAATGCAGCTGGCCGTGCCCAGGGAGAGTCCATCATGCCCCGCTGAGGAGCAGTGGGCATCAGGGAGACCCCTGAGCATGTCTCAGGCAAGAGGCTTTGAACTGACGGTCGTCCATTCAACAAGTATTTATTGAGCACCGACTGTGAGCCATGGAGCGTTCAAGGTCTGTGCACACAGTGGTTAAGCTGTCCACGTCCCTGGCCTCTCACGGCTTAGGTTCTAATTACTGATGACGATAATCATAAGAATAATACCCACATTAGGTTGACCATCTACCCGAGATAAGACTACATCTTAAAATAGAAGTGACTGGAAAAACTACTACACGGGCTGCGTGGACTGAATTGGACGAAATTTAATTTTCTCACTGTCAAGTAGGAATAGAGGCTTGTTAAAATAAAGTATGGGCAGTATAAAACTGAAGTGGGTTTACATGCTCACATATATAACTCGCGACCATCAGTTCTAACAGCGACGCCGGCAAACACAGGCCCCGCGTCCCTGACTGCTCTCTCTACCTCTGTCCTCCCCCGGGGCTGCCTTTCCCCTAAAAATGCCACTTCCTCTGCCACCCCAGGAGGAGTTGCACGTCACCCTGAGCGCCGTGGAGCATTCTCTTGGCCTCAGATGCCCTCTCGTTACTCCCCCATTATCGTGTGAAAGCCCTTCTTCCGAGAGACTCACATTGCTCTCCAGAACTTCCCTCCTCCAACTTTTCTCAGCCTCCTGGCTCCTCTTTCACGTTCTTGAAGGTTCTGACTCCTGGGCTTCCTAGCCACATCGAGTCCTACCATTTCTTGAAGGATCTTGATGCCTATGAGGATGGCACTTCTAGTACTTTCCTCTCATCTTTCATCAGCCTTCTCAAGTTCAACGGTCTTCGTCTCCATCCACTTCAACTGGCCACTCCCAAGACCAAACCACGTATGTCACTTTCTTCTCCTCATCTCCCTCCTTCCTGTACTTCTTTCTTTCCTTCCATCTTTCCTTCCTCCCTCCCTCCCTTCCTCCTTCCCTCTCTCCGGTCCTTTTCCCCCTCTACTATCTCTCCTTCCTTCTTTCCTTCCTCCTCCTCTCCCTCCCTCCTATCATTCCTTTCTTCCTACAATATCTAATGGGTGTCCACTCTATGCTGGACCCTACATGGCATTTAGGGGATACAATACTGATAAAAACAGACACAGTCCACATCCTCAAAGGACCCCTCTCTGACTAGTTTCTATTCTTTCATTTCCCTCCCTCCTTTGCTCCTATGACGCCCACCCACTGACCTTACATTCTGAGACTTCCCCCAGCCCTTGGAGAACAGGGTGCGTTGTCCCAACCGTTCCCTCATTTGGTTTTCACATGAATCCTGCGAAGTGTACACTACTGCTTTTATTGCTACAAATAGCAACTGACCCTTACATAGTGCCTCAGACATGCCAACACTGTCCCGGGGCTTTATATACTCGCTCATTGAATCCTCACAAAGCCCTCTCAGGTAGATGTTACTGTTACTCTCCTTTACTGATGAGGAAACTGAGGTGTGAAGAGCTTTGGTAATCTGCCCCAGGTCTCACAGCGTGAGGCGACTCTGGAGCGAGGGTTGAGGGGAGGCAGGTGGCTCCAGGGTGGCGTGAGGATGGGAGGCACGGAGAAGGGGTTTGGGGAAGACAGGATGGGAGAGGCCAAGAAAGGAACAGGAGGCAGCTCCGGGGGGCTTTAGCTGTGAGCAAATCATTCCTGGAGAAAAGTAGGTCAGCGGGGGTGGGTGAGGGGGGCTCCAGGAGAGATGTGCGTACCCTCCATCCCCCGCTGAGCAGGAATGCCACAGTCGAGTAATTCTGATGAAGAAGGCGTTTTTATCTTTCTCGGAGAGCTTGGAAACACTTAAAAACCATCTTGCATTAGGGCCTCTGAGGCTTATCCTATTTGAATTAGAAAAATGCATGGGGTCTCCAGCGTGTGAAATCCCAAAGACGGAAGCGATTCCCCTAGTCTAGCGTACACAGACGAAGCCTTCTCTGGCTTCTGTGGACCCGGAAGCCTCCACTAGCAGCTGGGGGCACCAGATTTTACCCGGTACTTGTATAGAACAGATACCAAAGACCCTTCTTTCCTTCCTCCTCTCCATCTCTCCCCAGGTAGTGTCCAGTCGTCTCCCTGAGGCCTTCCCTAGTCTTATCCTCATGACCTCCCCTAATTGGTAATCTCTACTCTTACTACCTGGGCTGCTCATTGTTTAATGTAACCACCCACAATCTGGAAGCTACTCTCAGTGACTAGTAACTTCTGTTATAATGCTCTACAACCTGCCAGACAGAAACCGATTCCTTCAAGTCCTGGCACGTTTTGGCCCCACCCTATCATTCCAAGCTTATCTCCTGACACCCCCTTGTCAAACTCCGCATGGGACCTATTTCAGGTGCTCTCAGCTCCACCTGTCTGCCTGTCTGCAGGGCCTTTGTTTCTAGCAGGTCTACCAGCGAGACCTGTGCAGTTGGACAGAAAGTTTTGGATAATTCTGGTTTGTTCTGCCACAAGGCTTCCTGGCTGTTTGCATGTGATGATCCATCCTCCATCTCTGAACATGTAGAGTGGGTGCCTGGATGCTGGAGGACTGAAGGGCCCCATGCTTAGATGGGCCCTATGCTTGGTTTAATGCCCTGCTGTAGCCATCTTGACATTTTTCATAATTTTTAAACACGGGGCCCTGCATTTTCATTTTGCACCGGGCCTGAGCTGATCCCGCTCCGCAGATTTTGACCAATTCATGCAGGTGCAACCGATCTCACCTCCCCATGTCCGCCTCTGTGAGCCTCTTGCCTCCTGCCCTAGAGTTTGAAGCTCAAGTATCTGTCACCTTAGAACTGGGGATCTTGCTCGTACCCCCTTGGGATGAACCCTTGATCAATGGGATATAGGAGTCGAGGGATAAATTCTTCTCCCTTGTCTTCTCTGCCCGCCCCACACGGGGGAAGCCATCCTGACATGCACTTGACATGACTGATTGGAAGATGGTCCTGCAAAGGGCAGCGAGCAACAGATAACTATGAGTTAGGATGAACGTTTGTCAGGTGAATCACTGACGGAAAGTCCCAGGGAGACAGGTGCCTTCCCCAGCGCCTCATAGGTGCGTTAACATCACAGACTGTGGTATGTGCCAGTTAGGAGACGGGGTCCCCATGTCCCTCTGCCTGGGTTCTACTCTTTTCTCTACCACTTAGTTGTCACAACTGTATGGCTTTTGCCCTATCGCTTGACCTCTTTAATCTTGGGATCCTCTACAGACTGGTGAAAATGACAGTGTCCACCTTAAGGGGTTGTTGGAAGATTAAGTAAATCCCGTAAAGATGCTAGCAAAGGGCCTGGCGCCTGGGAAGCTGTCCTTTGCACGTTAGCAGTTACTCCACGTGCTGGGCAAGACTTTCATGGCTGTGACTCCAGCCCGGGGCCCGAGGCTGCTGAGTGTGCAGCTTCTTGCCTAGAGGAAACAAACAGGCCAATGCTCCCATGGGCCCTGAGGGTGGACGAATGTGACCCCAACAGCCAGGTGTGCTGCATGTGAGCAAGTCACCTACCTTTGCTGTGCCTCGGTCTCCTTATCTGGAAAATGAGGAGAGTTATGTTTTAGGGGGGTTTTTGGGCAAAAATTCTCCTTGCCTGTCATAAAATTTATTCTTTTCAGCAGGCATTTCTTAAAAGGTTCAGAAAATCAAGAGAGACATTTATTAGAAAGTTTTTAAAATTTAAAACAATGTCTTTGTTTTTTACTCAAGATACTATTAAGTAGAAATATGATCTTACCAGCCCTTTGCTGGTGAAGTCTCCTTCATCTGAGCAGATCTCAAGACCTCTGCCCATTGGGTGGGTGGAGGTGGAGTGGTGGGAGGTGGGGCAAGGTGAGCTGACAGCAGGAGCTTTGTCATTTGGGCCCCTGAGAGGAGGGGGGGGGGTCTTCTTTCATTATGTTTTTTCTTCCAAATTGCTTGTTATAACTTATATAAATTATCTCCTGGGAATGAAATGGTTTAAGCTCTGCTGGCATGCATGCTATATGTTTAGAGATGAAGGATGGATCATCACATGCAAACAGCCCAGAAGCCTTTTAGCAGAATGAGTCAGGAGTATCCAAAATTTCCTTTGGCACCAAAATCTGCTTAATAGTCAAGATGGTAGCAGTGGTAAAAATAAGAGCAAATAGTGGCAGCAGCAATTATTCTTTATTAAGCCTGTGCTGTCATTACTTTTCATTCATTACGTATGTTGGGCATTACTACTCTCACTTTACCAAATTAGGAAACCAACTCAGAGAGGTTAAGTCATTTGCCTGAGATAGCACAGGATTTAGTGGCAAACAGCTGAGCTGGGATTCCTAGCTGGGTTTTATCTGACCATTCTCTTAACTTTCCCTTCTAACTATCACACCATGTTGGCCTCTCATGGTTGTCACAGGGATCCAAGGAGGTGCAGTCCATAAAGGGTCTGGCATTTCTCCCCTCTTCCAGGTCATTGCCACTTAGGCCTGCCTTTCCCACTCTGATACAGACCTTCACTCTCTCTGTTGAAACATCAGATTCTGGACACAGCGTTTCAGAGTAAATCATTTATTTTCCCATTACTGTCTTCCTAGAGGGGCTGAAGTTCCCTCTTGCTCTGGCTCACTTTTTTATGACCGCCAAAGTTGCAGTGAAAGCGCCATCCCCTTTCTGTTGCCGGAGGCTCCTGGTTCTGGTCCCTCCATCATCTCTGCTGTGCTGGGCGTCAAGGGGAAAGTGGCTTCATTCTCCAGACTCTGGGCCGGGAAATGCACATCTCACATCAGAGCATCGGGCCGCATCCAGGGCATCGTGGACAGCGTGCTTCTGTGCTGACCTGCCTCCATCATCCTGATGTCCTTGGATGTGCAGTACAATCTCAAGAATGAGGAAAGGCAAGAGGAAGAGTCAAGAATAACAATCACTTTGATGGTAATATCCCCTGACCACTTGCTATGTGCTAGGCACTGTAGAACTAAGTATTTTATTTAATCAGATTGTCTCATCAAATTCTCCAAATAACACTATCCACTGGGTACTTTTGTTTCTATTATGGTCACTGTCAGCACCGAGAGCAGTGCCTGACAAATGGAAGAGACTCAGCTCGTATTTGTTAAATCTTGAATGAGTCTCCCTTTTTCTTGAAGCCAGAGAGGTTAAGTAGCTTGCTTAAGGTCACACATCAAGTGTAGATTTTCACCCAGGGAATCTGAACCTGGAGTTTGTTCTCTCAACCACTACACAATACTGTCTCCAGCTAAGGAGCGGCTAACTGGGAGGCAGCAAGTCTCACTAGGTTGAGACCTAAACTTCCCATCAAGACCTGAATTTGACTCCCAGCTTTGCCACTTACAGTTTTGAGCAAATCCCTTAACTCCCAGGGACAGACACTGTCATTGGCCAACCCCCTCCTGCCTCCACTACAGAGGCGGTGCTGTGGTTGAATTGTATGCCCCTCAATTCATGTGCTGACGTCCTAACCCCCCAGTATCTCAGACTACGACTTTATTTGGAGACAGAGTCTCACAGAGGTACTCAAGCTAAAATGAGGTCATTAGGGTGGACCCTAATCCAACAGGACCAGTGTTCTTATGAAAAAGGGAAATCTGGATGCAGAGAGACACATAGCAGGAAGATGGTGTAAATGACACAGGGAAAAGATAGCCATCTATGAGCCAAGGGGAGCCCGAGAGCATCCTTCCCTCACTGTCTCCAGGAGGACGCAGACCTACTGCCATCTTGGTTTTGGGCTTCTAGCCTCCACATTGTGAGACAATGTTTTCCTGTTTTATAAGCCCCCAGTCTGTAGTACTTTGTTCCTACAGCCCCAGCACTGACACAGGCAGGAAAAAAAGACTTTCACAGACTCCCTTGCAGCTAGGATTGGCCATGGGACACAACATTAGCTGATGAAATGTGAGAGGAAAGGATGCTGGAAGGGTTTCTGAGGAAGCCTTGCTTTCCTGAGGGGGTGCTGATATCATCTGTTACCCCTTTATCCTGCCATGACAGCAGATGGGTGTCTGGGCCACTTTACAGCTGTGGGAGAAAGCACAGAGCATCTCAGAGACACAGACCAGGGGCTGTGGCCCCACCGTAACCACCCGCTTCTAGCCTGCTTGCTTTGTGAAAAGACAAACTCCTCTCTCCTTAAGCCACACAGGTCAGGCCTTCTGTTACTTGCAGCTGAGCAAATTCCTGATACACTCTTGGAACGTGCTCCCAGAGCACATCTGGCTATATTCACAGGGATGTTGTGCAGATGAAATGAGAATCTACATAAACTGGTGCTGTGAATGGTAAAACACCACGTAACTTTGAGTTATTGTCACCATAAACAAGAACCTCCCCAAAGCCATCCTTTCAATTTAGAACTTATTCCCAACCTCTGACTCATAAAGACCCATGTTGGTTCCCCCGTCAGGGAGCCAGATGGGCTGAAAGACATTGTGTTTCCACTCATTTAGCGTGATTATTATTTAAAGCTGGAAGAAGGCCTAGAGATCATTTAATTAAAACCCGTTATTTTAGAGATGAGGAAACTGGGGCCCAGAGAGGCTGAGTGACTTGTCCAAGGTCACCAAGCGAGTCTTTGGTAGAGACGGGTCCTGATCTAGGTGTCCTTGGATCCCAGAGCAGGGCTCCTCCCATACATGCAGTGAGTGGACTCTGAGACTTGTGTGAGAGTCCACATCTAAGAGTTGACTAGTTAAAATGCTGTTTTGACTTAGGGCTCAGCTGAAGTCATCCCATTTCCCCTCTCGTCTGAGCAGATGTGAGCTCTTTCCTTCCAGATCTGTCTTGACCTCTTCCGAGCACGTACACCGTCTGGAGGCACCACTGGGGTTTGTCTTCTTGCCTTGCCTCCTCTTCCCCCGTTAATAACAACAGTTACCATTGTCGACTGCTTCTGGTATGCCAGGCACTGTGAAAATACTTCACAAACATCACCTTAAGTGACAACGGCAGTAGCACCATGATGTTGGTTACCGTCCCCATTTATAGATGAAGTTATTGAGATGTAGTGAGATTAAGCCACTTTCTTTGGGCCACCCAATTACTAAGTGGGAGAAGGTAGCTTTCTCCTGGCCATGTGATAAAAGGCCTTCGACACAGTTTAATTCAGGTCAGTACATTTTCAGTTCTGGCTGCCCTTCTGGACACTGGGGATAGGATAGTGTTATGGTCTGAATGTTTGTGTGCCTCCAAATCCATATGTTGAAATCCTAATGCCCTAGGTGGTGGCGTTAGGAATAGGAGGTGGGGTCTTGGGGAGGTGATTATGTCATGAGGGAGGGGCTCTCATGAAGGAGATTAATGCCCTTATAAAAGAGGCTCCACAGAGCGAGCTCATCCCTTCCATAACGTGAGGATGCAAGGAGAAGTCTGCAACCCAAAAGACGGCCCTCAGCCATCCATGCTAGCACTCTGATCTCAGACATCCAGCATCCAGAACCTCGAGAAATACATTTCGCTGGTTTATAAACCACTCAGTCTCTGGTATTTTGTTATAGCAGCTCACATGGACTAAGACAAGTGGACAAGACATTGCCTCTGCTCTCAAGGAGCTCACCATCTGGAAGAGAGGCTGCATGGTGCCATGCTTTTGGGTATGACCCCTGGAGCCAGATAGGCTGGGCTGGAATCCTGGCACTGCCACTTATTGGCTTTGGGCAAAAGCACTTCATCTCTGTGTACCTTGGTTTTCTTGTCTGTAAAATAGGGATAACAATAATACCTCCCTCTAGACTGTTGCGACGGTTAAAGTAGTTAATACACACCAACTGTTGAGAACTCAACACATTTTAGCTATCGTTATTATTATTTTTATTTGTCCACTCTGCACCTGTGTATTCCTTGTCTCACCTCTAAGAATTCAATGGCTGGACCTGTCAGTTTCAGAGCTGGTTTGGTCACTTGCCTGGGTGATGGCCTCTACTCTAGTCAACTGGTCTTTATCAAACAACTCTGAAAGTGAGGCTAACAGAAGTTCATCACCTGCTTTTGGTAGAGTCGAAAGAGGGCTGGTCTTAAACCTCAGGGCTCTCGGCCCCTGTGGTGCTGCTATGATGGAGGATGGGGCTTTGGCCAAGGGCTTACTCTTCTCTGCTCAGTTTCTCAGGAAAATGATGGCCATCTGCCTGATGAATTCTTAGAGGCTCCTTGGCTTGAATATCTGATTGTTTGATGTTGTAATTAAAAGACAAGATACAAAAGAGACAACCAGAGGAAATCTATGACAAATAGTCCTCAGATGTGTTACCACAAAAGCAAGGCAACAGAATCCCACCAAACAGAAGTGAACGTGGAGGGTCAGGGGTTGGTTGGGGCTGGTGTTTTCAGGAAGCTTCACAATTTCCTCCTCTTTAAAATAAGAGAGTGGAATAGTTCACCTCTAAGTTTCATTATGCTACAAAAATTTCTAGAGCCCTGTGATTTTATGAGATGGACCTTATTTGGGTAAGCCGGGTGGTTGGAGAAAAGTCGGGGATGCTAAGAGAAAGGAGGACTCGTCCTGGTCACAGCGTTCTCCAAGCACCTGACAGAACAGGCACAATGCTTGGTGGGAAATTAGGCAATGGGAAGACAGGACCTGCCTTCTGAGGCCTCTGGAGCAGGCTGTGGGGAGGCTGCGATGAGTCTGAACTTCAGTGAGGAGAGAGGGAGCAGGAAGGAAGATAACTAAGAACTCATAAGTCTCATTTCTGAATTGGAGGCTCTGCCCTCTGGTGGAGGCACAGCTGTGAGTTCTAATCCCTCTTGTTCCATGTTCAAGCCATACAGTGGGGTGAAATGATCTCAAGTCTCAGAGCCTTAATTTCCTATGGTGAAAAGGAGGATAAGATGTACCCCATAGGGCTATTGTGAGAATTCAACAAAATATGTTGACCACAGTGTAGAGATTTTGTAAGTAACTATGTTTGTAATTCATAAAAGTGATTTTGGATGCTATCTGAATTTTTCTGAAAGCTGGGTCATGTGCTCTGTCAGAATTATTTATTGGGAAAAATGGGTGCCTTTACTTACTGTCTAACCTTAAGCATGTCACTTCACCTCTCTGTGTCTGTTTCTTCTTCTGTAAAATGGGATAACAATACTGTTATCCTGGGACAGTTGAGAAGATTCGATGTCTTAATGCATGTGAGACGCTTATAATGGTGGTTGGCATATAGTAAGGGCTCAATATATAGTAGCTTTTATCATTATTATTGTTACAATTCTGTTACTTTTTAGCAGGAAAATATGACGAAGTTCCTCACAACAGGGTCTCAGATACTAAAAAGCCCAGATGCTGAGGGAGGAATCTTTGCCAACTTAGCTTAGGCTAGAAATGTTTAATAACCTGGGAAGAAGGATGGGATGAAAATGATACTCCTTTTGCAGATAGTTGTAGCTCGAGGACTAATGGAAGAAAGACACTTGCTGCTAAGAATTAAATTTGTAACACTTCTCTGTGCCCCCATCTCCCTGAGGCCACTCAGCTTCCGTGTGATTCAAGGGCACCTGGTACCCACCATCAAGTCAGGATGTGGCAGGGCTGCCATTTTACCTGTTGTCATGATCTGACTGTTGTGAATGTTCCCAAGGACCCACCCTGACAGCCTTAGTCACAAAAGGACCAAGGGGATCCTTAGAGACAGGCAGCATGATGAAGAGCAGGGCCTGTGGAAATGTGGCCCGTGGGCTCCTTCTGTTGGCCTGCTCAGTGATTTAAGAATCAGGAAGCTTTCTTTATAGAGGTCTGCATTTCAGCATCTCCTGAAAAATACAACTTATCAACAAAGCTGGAGTTGAGGGCGCATCCTCTCCAGCTCAGCGTGTCCTACCTCTTCTTATTGCCTTTCATCCGGCCCACTTCACCCTTGTCCACAACCTGCCTGGTCCTGGAGGCATTTATATTCTCTTCCCATCTTCTGCCACCTCCCAGAACACCCTGGGCTGCATCAGCCTTCCTGGATGAGGTATACTCCTCCACCCCATTGGTGTTGGACTTGGCCATGTGACTTGTTCTGGAAATGGGAAGTTAGCAGATATGGATGTAAGAAAGGGATTGGAACGTGCTTGCACTGTGGAGCTGACTTGCAGCTGCTATTTCCCTGAGAAGAGCATCCTCAGCCAGCATGCCCCAGCTAGCTTACGGCTTGCCTGACCTAGCTTACGGTGTGCACGAGCTAGTTTACGGCACGAGCTGGCTACCTTACTGTGCACCCTAGCTACCTTACAGAGTGCCCTAGCTAACTTGCATGTGAATACATAATGGATGCTGTAAGCTGAGATTTGTGAATGTTTGTTACACAGCAGTAGCTGATTAATACACTGGATTCTAATGCAAGATCTGCCTCGAAGTCTCTGTGTAACTTTGTTCAAGTCATTTTACTTTCCTGGACATCAGTTTCTCCCATCTCTACAATGGGAAGAACTAGACAATTCTTTCAAAGTACAATCTATTCCCAAAATGAGGACCAAAATTCTAGGGAGTCGACACCCTGTGAATTTTTCCCCTCCTCTACATTCTCTTTGAATTTGGTCATTTGGACTTTGCTCTGAATGTAACTATATGTCGGTGACCACTTATTCCTGGTTCAAGAAGTAAGGGAAAGGAGGAGAGGGAACCAACACATATTAAGCACCTGCTTTGAATTAGGTCTTTACAGGTGACATTTGCTGTAATCCTCTGGACAATCCTGAAGTAGTTTTGATTATTCTCGTTTTGTATTTGAAGGCTCAGAGAAGGCGCGGGACTCACCTAAGGTCACTCAGCTAGTGAACTGCATGCTGGAGTTTAGGCCTAGGTCCACCTATCTGCTGTAACCTAAACAGTACTTGTGTTTTACCCTCCTGTGTTTGTTTTGTCTTGTCATAGGAAGTGGTCAAGGTGCCTGTGGTCCACAGCGTGCAGTAGGTCTCTGAGGAAATCTGGAGGGACTCTGGAAGCTGAAGATTCAGAATGTCCCAACTTATACCTGCTACAGCCTTTGCTGCTCGACTGATGGGTGCCAGGAGGATGTGGACTGTTGTCTGCCTCCCCGGCTCCTCTCGTGAACCTGTTGATCTCTGGCAGCATTTAGCAGCCTTGGTCCACACGCATGTTGGGGTGTTAGCATGAGACACACTCGGATCCGGAAGCTCTGAAGGAGATTGGCGCCACATTTCAGGAACCCTAAGAGGATCAGGGAGGCACTGTACACCAAGGACTCGGCACAAGTAGGCAGCAATACCTCTCCTCCCCTCCTCTGTCTCAGTCAATCAAGGAGGTTCATAGACATTATCTCAAAAAATAAAATATATTTACATTTTAAACATTTATATGAACATTTACATATATTCATACTGCACAATAGCTCCATGAGGTTGATCTTATCTTCCCTCCTCTTCCCCCTAATAATGCATCTGAGCATCAGAGATTTTAAGTAAGTGATTTGAACTCAGTTCTGTTTGGCCTCAAAGCCTTGGTTCACAATCACTCTGCTGGACCACTGGGTTCCTGCAGATTCCTGCTTTTGGCTTCTCCTGAGCTGCAAAAGCCAGGGATTGTCAGAGAACCATAACTGATGCCTTCTTATGTATATGCACATGCATATATTTCTAGACACAACACAGTTAATAAGCCCTTGAGGATGTATATGTGGGTGTATGTTTTTTATTCCGCAGGATCCTTGCAGAAATGTCACCAGGACAACAAATTTTGACATCTTTGCAAGGGCCTAGGCCACAGACAGACTGAAGTGGATTATTATCCTAGTATTTTTTTTCTTATGGTTAAATTCAGATTGTATTTTACAATTTGAACAGCTCTTTTGTGTTCATCTTTTCAATTGGTTATCACTATAGCCCATAAGCAGACAGAACAGGCAACATTGTTACTTTTCAAGGAAAAAAAACCCCAAAGATCCAGAGAGGCAGTGTGACTTGCCTGAGTTTGCACAGCTAATTTTGGGAAATATTGCTAATGGAATTGAAATCTCCCAGCCAGTCTGGAGTGTTCCTCCAGAAGAAAAGCTGTCTCCAAGTCGGGGTCAGGAAGCAAGGTTTTTTTTTGTCTGGTAAAAGAGTGCCTTTCAAATTTTCTTACAAACAAGGATTTCTCTCTCTTCCCTTCAAAATAAACTTGTTTTAAACAATCAGCATGGCTCACTGGCTGGGAAAGATCCTGGAGTCGGAGCGTCCTGAGTCATGATGATGATGAAGAAGATGATGATGATGATGATGACGATGATGAGGACCAAACATTGACCCTGTACAAACCCATAGGTCTCCTCTAGGGTCCAGTTCCTCATTGGGAAAATGAGGCCAGTTACATAGAGTGCTCATCAGAGTGCTTTGAGATTATGCCACAGTGACTGGTGCTGAAGGCAGTGACTGGCCTACAGAGCTTTAGACAAATGAATAGAAGAACAAAAAGGACACACCTTGCTCCCTTTGGCTGTAGCCTCTTTATAAAATACTAGCTCACATTTACTAAGTGCTTTATGTGTTTTCATTTCAGCTCCCAGTTTTTCATTGCTGGTATATAGGAAAGCAATTGACTGTTGTATATTAAGCTTGTATCCTGCAACCTTGCTATAATTGCTTATTAGTTTCAAGAGTTTTTTGGTTGATTCTTTGGGAGTTTCTATATAGACATCATGTCATCTGTACCTATAATAGATATGAAGACAGTGCTTTATATGTATTAACTTATTTAACCCTCATAAACAATGCTCAGAGGTTGGTTTAATTATTTCTATTTTATGCATGAGGTCACTGAAGTTCAGAGACGTTTATAATTTGACCAAGGATATCAGCTAAAAGGTGGCTGGCTGTGAGTTGAACTCAGCAGTCTTATTCTAAACTCACACTCTGAATCCACATGGCACTGTGTTGTAGGATTTGTATTCATCACCAGCTCATAGGCATAAGGGGATACGGCATGGAAGTTTACTTAATGGTCCCAATTCTTCACCCCTCCCTGGTTCCATGCCTTTGCTGTGTAACTTTGCAGGGTCCTCCACTGTAGACAAGGGGGTACTTCTTTAATCTTTGATTTTTGGCTCAGTCGTGTGACTTGCTTTGGTCAATAGACAGAGACAGAAGTGCCAGTTTGGAGCCCAGGCCTCAAGAGAAGATGTGTGTCTCTGCTTGTTCTCTTGTGTCTCTGCCTTTGTGAGGAGAAGTGCCTACGTGGGCTAGCCTGTCAATCCTTGAGGTGAGGAGGATGAGAGACATGGGGAGCTGAGCTCTCAGCTAGGTTACGCCCACCAAGAACAGTCAAAAATAGATCTACTGCCCCACTCAGTTTCCACCAGCCACGGATAGATGAGTGACCCCAGCTGAGATCAGCTAAGCCAAACCTCAGACTAGTGACAAATAAATACTGAGGTTTTGCAGCGGTTTGTTACTCAGAAAATCTAACTGATACTCACGGGGAATGTGGAAACAGCAGAGTTTTGGAGTTAAACATCCATTCAGATCACGCCTGTACCAGTTGCTAACTGTGTGATCCTGGGCAAGTTACTCACATTCTTTGAACTTTAATTTCCTCATCATAATGGGGATAATAATTCCTACTGCCTAGGGATATTGTGTTATTGGGATAAGTGGACACATCTAGTGTGGTGCCTGGCTTAATAAATGTGAGTTTCTTCATTCTCCCAATTGCATTTAATGAGTGTCCATGTTCACAGGCTCCAGGATGGGCTCCATACCCAGTGAGTGAAGTCAATGGCCACTATTAAGGAGCTTGGTGGCAGAGGCTTAGAGATGAATTGTGTCTGGAAAGTCTTAGTAAGAGGGGCTAGGAAAGGATCTGGCCAGGCAGATGCTGGGAGCAAAGCAGAGAGCATTGCTAGGACCATGGCCAGACTCAACTTTCTCTGGAAAGTGGAGCATGAGGCTGCATTCTGGGTGGAGACTTAGATGATTTAGTAGAAAAGACAGTCATTGAAACTGGAGTATCTACATTTATTGTCACAATAGTACTGTGTAACAAGTCACTCTAAACTTGGTGGCTTAGAACAGGCATTAATTATGGCCCATGAATCCACCGGCCAGGTAAGTGGTTCTTCTGGTTGCAGATGGGCTCATACAGTGTCTGCGGTCAGCTGTGGGCTTGGTCCAGGGATTGTGAGCAGGCTCTCTCTCATGTTCTCATGTTTAGCAAGCTTTAGAGTGGTTTCTCAGCCTGCAGCAGGCTAGCTTGGGCTTGGTCTCAGGGTATGCTGCACATGTTCTAATAGCATCACAGAGGCGTGAGAGGGAGGGTGAGACATAGAGGTAGAAAGAGACAGACAGAAAGAGAGAGAGAGAGAGAGAGAGAGAGAGAAACAAAGCCAGTAGACCTAGCCCCCTGTCACTTCTGCCACATTCTATTGGCCAAGGGATTTACAAGGCCAGCCCAGATTCAAGGAGGTAAGGAAACAGACACCATCTTTAGATGTGTGTGTATATGGGGGTGGGAAGACTTCAAAACCCCATTGCAAGGGGCACTAATACAGGAAGGCCATTAATTTGGACCACGGATACAACCAATCTACCATAGTTCCCATCTGGAATGACCCCGTTACTAGGTGTAGGGATGGAGGTCAGGACAAGAACAGTAGTCAGGACACCAGCTGCTGGCCCAGGCTCCTAAATTTCTTCTGATCAGCTCTGGGATTGGGGTAGAGCTGGCAGAAGATAAGTGTTCTGAGTTGAAGGTGTTGGAGCAATGTTGTGGGTAGAGCCAGGAATATTCATATCCAGGTAGAGCAGGTACCACAATGAAATGAAGTGTCAACAATGGTGTGTCGGCAGCTGGGGGACAGCTCTCATGGGATGAGAATCTCTGCCAGCAAAACTGTGTGGTTGGCTATGGGATAGCATCATGATCCCCCCTTCTGCCCACTCTGCCAATTCACTTCTGATAGAATCTATGCAAGAGGTAGGTTTTTTTTTTAAAAAAAAAAGAAAAGGAAAGTAATGCACGAGACAAAGGAAAATTGGTATAATTTAGAAAAATGGAAAAATAAAGTAAGACAAATCACCTGGTTTCATCGCCCCCAAGACAGTTACTGTTAACATCCTAGCACATTTCTCTAGCCATTTCTTTCCTCCTGCTCACCTGCATGTTTTAATATATTGCACCCAGTATAAATAAGTATTTTTAAAACCATAGACTGGAAGGGGACCTGCTTTTATGTTCTGTTTGTTCTTCTCATTCTATGGAACATAATCTTGACTCTAATAATTCAAACTGTCTATGTCTATCTATCTGTTGGTTGATTGATCAATGTCTATATAGCTAGAACTCGAAAGCCTTTGCTTTCTGTTTTCAAAGGTAAAAATAACAGAATGACTTAACCCAAGTGCTGGAATAGGAGGAGATAGACAAAATTTAGTCATAACATACACAACGTAAACAGCAGAGAGTGGATTCCATTATCATCTCTGGTCCCCTACACTGAGGAACTGGTGTGAGCTCTTGACCAGGATGGTTGGGAGCCTGGTCCAGTTCAGGCATGGTTGGCATCCTGTGTCTCTGGGCATGTCCTGACCCTCTCCTGGGAGTTCTGCGTTGCTCAGTATTGAAACGTCTGGCTCAATTTCTCAGATCGTCCAACTGATGTGAAACCATTCTCAGTCATTGCTTAGGCACTTGCTCCAAGTTCTTCTTAAGAGTCATTTTTTGTTGTTGCTGTTCTAAGAACCCTTCACATAAGATCTATCCTCTTAGCAAGTTTGTACTGTACAATACAGTACTGTTAGCTATGGGCACTATGCTGTACAGTAGATCTCTAAGACTTATTCATCTTGTATACCTGAAACTTTGTACCCTTTTACTGATACCTCCCTGTCTCCTCCTCCTCCCAGACCCTGACGACCCCCATTCCACTCTCTGCTTCTGTGAGTTTGACCATGTTAGATACCTCAGATAAGTGGGGTCATGCAGCACTTGTCCTTCCATGTCTGGTTTATTTCACTTAGTGTATTATCCTCCAGGTTCATATACTTATCTCCAAACTCAGCAAGTTGTACACATGAAGTATGCACAGCTTAAAAAAAAGATCCCGGTCTTCATCAGCTGACTTCTGTGGATGACGTACTGCCTCTCGGAGTTCCTTGCCATTGGCAATGCTTTTGTGTAATGACAGTTCTGTTTCCCTCTGACTCTCAGTCTATGTCTCTTTCCACACCTTGGGTGACCGGAGCCTGTAGTCTCTGTGTGGTGAGGGTAGGAGAGGGGGAAGACAGGCTAAGCTGTACCAGTGGGATGGGCGTTTAAACCCACTTAATGCAAGAGCCACTTTCACTCTGGGTTTCAACAGCACAATGACCCACTCCTTTCAAATGGTCCCAGTGTTTCCTCCATATCACCAACAAACAGCCCTCAACATGCAGCGACGCAGCACGTGACACTCCTCTTACCCATTTTCAGCCTCTGTCCCAACATGGCAAAGGCATTGAATTTTTTTTGCACAGTTATGATCATATTGCTCATGAGTCTTAAAATCTTATCTCATTTATTATTTTAGCAATATTTCCCTGAGCTCTTACATAGTTTAAGAAAATGACTTTTGTAATGCTTACATAATATTCCACTACATGAAAAAATTTAAAATATTTATTCTCTAATAATTGAACGTTCAAGTTGTCCTTAGTACTACTAGCATATAGAATGAACAGCTACAAAGAAAGGTTTTTTTTTCTTCCAAATTTAGGTTCTCTTCTTTGGGATAGATTTCCAGAAGAACGATTATTTAGAAAAATAAAAGTATGGTCATTTAAAAAAGACTTCTGGAACAGTTTTCTAAATTACTCTCCCAAAGGGTGCACCAATTTAACCTCCCACCAACGATGGATCAGAGAGCCCGTTCTCTGTCAAGAGGCAGCGTTTTCAGGAGTCACTTTGAACAGTGGAAGAGAGCTAGCCTGGTGAGTTTCAAAGGTGTTTCAGATGAAAGGTGTGATTTGAAAGGGGATGTCAAGGAGGGAGGGAGACAATTGGCAGACCTGGTGGCGAGGAGGTTTAGCTGGGGAAGCAGAGTGCCAATAAGCAGAGAGATGGATATCGCGAACTTCACAGGGTCTCAGGGCTCCACTCCGCCAGGTCCACCATGATCCCTAGGAACTCCTTCTTAGCCATCTAGACCCAGTTTGAGTGCTGCCTCCTCTGTGAAGCCTTCCTGGACTCCAAGGTAGAGTTGAAGTGATGACTCCTACCTGTGTACCCCATTATACTCTGAATGTTACCTATATCATGGTATTTCCCACACGGGTCCACGGTTCCACCTGCGTTCCCATTAGCCCAGGAGTTAAGTAAGACAGGGAGCATGTTTACCCATTTCTGTGTCCCCCTCCCTTAGTGCCTTGCTCACGGTAGGCATCACTAGAGGTTTGTTGACAGGATGTTGGATGGAATGGACCCTCGGTCGACTTGACATGCTCCATCCAGTGGCTGTACCCATCATGGCTCACGCACAGATTTTCCAACCCCAGGGCAGCGACTTTGCAATAGCCAGTTGGACATTCCCTCTCACATCTTCCCTGGCTTCTGGTCTCCGTGTCCTGTCTCTCCCCACACTCACCTGCAGGCTCAGAACCACTCCAGGCCCTGGGGCACCTCCTGATTGATTGATTAAGTTGCTCACTCAACAAATACTTGCTGAGCACCAACCATGTGCCAGGCATGGCTCCAGGCCCTGGAGGAGCTGTCATGAGCAAGACAGGCAAAGTCCTTGCTTCCATAGAGCTTACCTTTTGGGACGAGGTGAGGGCATGAGCATTCCTGATTTCCTAGTTTTCAATGCAGTGAAGGAGAGAGATAAAGTGGGATGGGATGCCCTCCGGCACAGGTGGTTGGAGAAGATTTTACACTTGACCTGAAGTCTGAATTAGACAAGGAGGCAGCAACCAGGGAAAGACTGGAGGACAGAGAGCGTTCAGCAGAGGGAACATTGGCATACAAAGGGCCACAATGGGGTAAAAACCTGACATGTTTGGGAAATAGAAAAAAGAGCGATGTGGCTAAATCATGGCACATGAGAGGAAAGGGAGCGGAAGAGGAGGTTAGCAGAGCCCAGAGGACTAAGGGCTTCATGGGTTAAAGGAAGAAGCTTGCATTTAATTCCCAGGGTGAAGAAAACGAGTGGAGAGTCTTAAGTAGGAAAGAGTGTGATTGGGTTTATATTACAGAAAAAAAAAATCGCTCTGCTTGCCTTACCTTACGGAGAATGAATACCAGAAAGAGGAAGCTCCTGAGAGACAGGTGGAGAGGGTCTTGCCAGTTATCCAGGCATCAGGTGATGGTGGCCTGGCCCAGGTGGATGTGGAGGAGATAGAGAAGTCATGTTTTGGCAGCAGAATCCTGGGGGTGGGGGCAAGGGAGGACCCTAGGATGGTTCCAAGATGGTTCCTGCGTGTCTGGGTGAACGGTGGTGTCTTAGAAAACACTGGGGAAGGAACAGGGATGAATTTTCCCCCAGAGAAGGGTGGGAAAGAGCCAAGAATGAAGAATTCCTCCTTGTATGCCAGACCCTCCAGGTATGGGCATCTAACTTGCTCTTTCCAGTCTGGTCTAGAGACTCAAGTCTCTCATTTGGATCCCAACCTATGGAGACTTGGGTTCCATCTTCCAGATGTGTGCTCTGCTGGTGTACACCTGTCCTTCCTGACCGTATCCCCATTTGTACCCTATTCTGGTTGCCACACTAGACTTCTTCCCTTTCTCTACAGCTTGCTCTGTTCCCATACCCTGCCCCCCATACATTGCCCCCTCCCATCCTGCCTCCAGCTCCCAGGATCTGTCCCGCTCCAGAGGGAAAAGTCTGCAGCATCGCCATGCAGGTATTGGCCACAGCTGGCTGGGTCTCAAGGTAGAAATAATAATGGCTAACACTTATATAATACATATTATATGCCGGGTACATGTCTTGGCTCAATCAGCCATTACAATAGTCCTATTCAGTTGCTACAATTATTATCCCCATGGTACCGATGAGGAAATTGAGGGTAAGAGTGTTTATGTAACTTGCCTGTGGTCACACACGTGCCTAGTAGTGCAGCTGGGATATGAACCGAAGGTATCTGGCTCTGGAGCCTGTGTACTAAGCTCTACAAAATCATCAGTCACACGGCATCAGTCTGTCCCACGGGTGTGTCGGCCAGCCCCATGTGCTGAGGGCTCACTAATACTACAGCTGTGCTCATTGGAGGCTGTGAATTTTCTCTGCCTTCTCAAATACCATTTCACCAAGGATAACACGAAGGTTGACTTCAAGCTAGAGGGGATCCGACGGAGAATCAGATTGCTGACTAGCCATCCCGATTTAGGCATGTATTCACTGAACACATTTTTGCTGAGTGCCAACCACATGCCAGGTGGGTGCGGCAGTAACCAACAAGACAGCATTCATGGAATTGACCTTCTCCTTCCTATGACTCCACCTTCCATGGCATGTGCAAGTGCCCCTACTCTTTGCTGTCCCCCTGCCTCAATGCGGGCACTGGGAAGTCCTTGTTTATGATGCCTACTCCATTCTGCAATGCTCGCCATCCTTCTTGGCTGTTCACCATCTGTTCCACTCTCAGCCTCCCTTCTAGAGATTTTCTCTACTCTGTTGCCTTCTACCCACAGTCACTAAACTACCTCCTTTTAGTCCCCTCTTACCCATTTCCCTGTGTGGGCAGCTACCAGCTGTAGATAATGATGAACATCTTCTGAAATCCTGAGCAGAGAAGCAGAGGAAGGCAGCTGGGACCCTTTTCTGAAGTTGTGGCTCAGTGGAGGTCAGGGCCTCTGTAACACAGTGAGCTGGGTACAATACCTGGATGAAGAAATCAGGGCTGAGGGACAACAAGGATGGGAAAATCAAATAAAACTAAGATTAGTATATAGAATGCCTGCTACAAGGTCCTATAAAATTGTTAGACATGTGTTAAACATCAGCTTTGAGCTCCCTGGCAGCCAAAATAAAAACGGAAAGTAAGATTAGTGTCTAAGATCTTCATGGTCCATGAGTTGAAAACACAATAATTTGTCAGTTGAAGCCTAGACTTTCCTTGCATAGAGAACAGAAAGAAATGCCTCCCTTGTGTACTCATCAAGAGGACCCTGTCTGATGCAGTGGGAAACGTCCTTAACAAAAATGACTGTGTTAAAATGTGCTTGCTTCACTAAGTCATTTCGTATTCATGGGAAGTCGCCTGGGGAATGGCTCTCTCTTCAAGGTCAGACGCCACTCTTGTATTTCCCCTGGGTCTCCTGAGGCAGCTGGAGCAATCTTCTGTGCATAGTAGGTTTCCTGTCAATGCCATTGCCCAATTTACTCTTAATTAGGTGTCTATGGAATCCCAGAACACCGTGTCTTGTGCCCCATTGTATCTAAGAAACATCCTCTGACTTTAAAAATTGCTGATGGGTAACCAAGAGCCAAAACAATTAGTGAAGAAAATTGAAACAATGCTCCCTAAATTTATGGGCATTCTTACAGAGATATCTTTCAGGGAGTAAGAATTACCATAAATCCCAAGGGTGAACAATAGCCCTAGCTGTAAAAGCAGAGAAGCCAAGAGTCAGCAAAAACCTTTGGCAGTTAGCACACTGCTTTCTGGAAGACAAAAGGAACTGCCATCAAGTTGGTTCTATGGGTCAGCTACTTGCCCCCCTTCCCTCTTTTCCCATGCTTCATCCTGCCATCTGCAGAAAGCGAGGTGGGATCTTCCTGGGATATTCAAAATGCATAGGTTGCTCATTTCCAAGAGTGACAACATCTTCATTAGTTACTTCTGACTGCTTGCAAAGAGAGCACAGCTGGAAAGGAGAAGACATCTTTTTCAGTATTATAGCACCAGAGACGCACAAACAAGTCAGACCAGGTTGGTGGTAAAGGGGACACTCAATGCCCACCCCATGCAGAAGGGCATCCACTGGAGTAACACGCCCGGCCTCTCTCTCACACCTCCATCACTCCTCCTCTGGGAGAGCAGAGACTTGCCTGATGGGTTAGTTGGGAGAAGGAGCTGGACATCTCTGACTTGGCCCCTTCCTGTTTTTCTCTTCATTCTACCTGGCCACAGAAAGCACACCCTCTACCCTTCCACACTGCAGGTTTTTACCAGGGCAGTCTCCACGGGGGAGCCTGCAGATGTTCAGCACTGCCTGTGATCAGGTGGGCAAGTCTGCCCAATTCTGGGATGCGGCATCAGGAAACCAGTTGTTGCCCTTCACCCAAGCCTTGGTTTTCATCAGCTTATCAGTGGTGAAGGTGACATTTCAAGTCCCCGCTGTCTGACTCCTTGGCTTATTTCTTCCTTGGTCTTGTACCAGAGTAGCGAAGGGATGTCCTGTATTTGGACCCCTAAAACCCAACGCTGACGGTGAGCAAGAAGCTGCATATTTATGACAGAGGACAGCAGGCCCTGGGCAAAGGCTCATCTAACTGATTAGTTCACAGGAGGACTGAGGGTGGCCAGTGGCTCTCCTCAGTGTCAAACACTGTGAGGGAAAGGCCATCTACAAACTGTGGTTGAAGCAAACAGGTGGTAGGTATCAGTGGAAGCCCAGGTCTCCAGGTGAGGGTTTACAAGCAAGCAGGACTGGAAAACCAGGTGGGGAATGTATTTTTGCCTGTTCAGCATCCATTTCCCTTTCTTCTGGTAACTGCACCCAATTTCAATTGGGAAGCTACTTGTTTCTTAGATCATGTGGGGCTCCTCCTATCTTTCTCTAAGGGTGGGTATTAGGCAAATGAATTGCAATTTGGGGACATTTATGGGACTATTTGGAAGAAGAAACTCTGCTTAGTGATGGGATGGATTGGGTTGGATGGATGCAAGTCTGAGGTCACCAGTGGGCATCTCGACACCAAGTGGAGAGTACGGCTCATACACATCACTATGAAACCAACATGGAGGAAGGCAGAGGCAAGGGGCAGACACAGTACACGTGTCCAGCTGTGCCAGGAGCTAACCGCCTGGACTTCTTAATTAAGAGGTACATTCTCTTTCTGCTTTTACCTGTTTAAATCAGTTTTTCCTCACTAAAACTAAAATAATAAGAATTAATAAGTAAATCAAACAAGGCTTATGGTTTGTTTGGAAAGAGACAGAAGCCATGCATTTATTCTTTTTCTCACTTGCACAGATATTCACTGAGTGGTTGCAATGAGCCGGGCTCTTTGCTGAGTCCTGGTGATAGAAAGACGAATAAAGCCCCCTCCTTGCCCTTAGACGCTCACAGACTAGCTGGAGAGACAGACAGCTGAGCAAGTAGTTACAACATGATACAGAACACGAGTTAGGAGAGACAGAGTTAGGAGAGGCGGGTGGAGAGCACCACCGCAGCCCAAGGGAGGCAACCATTCCTGACAGGGACCAGTGAACTGGGACTTAAGGATGAACAGGATTTGGAAAAGCAGAGAAGAATAAAATGGTATCTATGAGGTCATGGAGAAGGGAGAGGTCAGGGTGAGGTATGACGCTGGCAGGGAACAATAATGAAGAGGAAGAGAAGTATTATGTCTATTTAACATTAATTGAGTGTTATTATGCAAAGGGCACTATTTCAAGCACTTTAGATACACGATTTCATTTGATCCTCATGATGATTCCATGCAGCAGGTCTTTATTTTACACGTAAGAAAGTTAAAGAACTTTCTAGAAGCTAGTTCTCAGGGCTGCTGGGGTATAAGGCAAAACGTACGGAATGAGGTACATGAAACTCGTCAATTTGAGTTAGGTCAGGACTGTGAATGGTTTTGAATATAACGCAAAGGATTTAATTAGAGGGCAGAAACGGCACTGCAGTTTACTGAGTGCCTACTCTATGCCAGGCATTCGCTTGATCTCATCAAATCTTTACAGCTTCCCTGTTCGATAAGCATTATTAGCCACATTCTTACCAAAAAACTCATAGTTTTATGTTCCCTAAATCATGCTACTAGTAAGTTTTCTATCACTATACTCTTTCCCACTCTCACTTTATGACAAATATTTTTAATCCTTCTTTCCCCTTCTGATCATCTGATGAAAGTTATTGGTCCTGATATACATGGACATACATACAAACAAAATTTTGCTTGTGATTTATTTCATTGCATGGGAATTTGATTTCCTTCATATAGACAGACTATAAAAACAAGTTTTACAAAGAGTTCTCTCTCATTTTTTTACCCGCAAAATGTACATGGCCACTTCCTTAAAAAAAAAGCAATAAATCCAAATTTTGCAAATGAATCAAAACCGTAAGTTTAAATTGTGCTGAAATGTGAATTTCAGCGAGATGCCTGCTATTATTTGACTAAATAAGACAAAGAATTTTGGAACTGTCTTTGCGTGGCAACGTCATTTTTGCTATCGAATCAATTTCAACACTGTTGACAACAAGTCCCTCCAACTGTGACTCACAAAAGTGAGTACAAACCACCTCATCGTTCCCAGAACTCATTCTGCCAGACAGGGTCACACGTGTGTCAAGGAGCACCAGAATTCCCTACGACTCTTTGAGTTTAATTTATTTTGTATAATCCCCCTTGTCCTGGAGTTAATGAGGTCAGCTTTGGCAAATTCTCTGCATTCTTGATGCTATGTCAGCAAGGTGAAGATCAAAACTCCAGCTCAGTTGTAAGGCTGTCTACACAACAGCAAATGTCAGAAGAATTACGCTCTGTTTGCAGCTGTCTACAGATTTCTGTTTGCAGACACACTGACAAAGGTTTGTCACTGTGGATGACAGTCTACACAAGCATTTCTCCTGGACGGGGAAACTGGCTCCCTTTCTCCTACTCAACTTTTTAAGAACAGTGAAAATGGCTGAAAAGCTTGGGGTTTTTTGGCAGTATCCATAATGGTGAACGTTGGACTTACATCCTAAGTGTTGCCTTATCTTACTTGCCAAAGACGTCCACCAAGAATTTCTTCCTGTCAGATTATTCTGAGAAGGAGTGTTCTTCCGTCTGCAAAAAATTCGACTGTCTGCCAGAAGTTCCATCAGGTGCTTCAAGACTCATCTTCTAAAAGCTGGTAAACCTTTCTAGAGAGGGGCTTCAGGATCCGCTCCTGATTTTTGATAAAAGGTACTGGAGAGGTGGTTCAAGGTGAGGACAGCAGAAGCTTCTCTGAGGCGGACACTCAAGCACACTAAGGTAGAAAGCAATGAGGGCAATGTCACCTACCACTTCTTTCTTCACTGTATCAGTTCTCCATTGCTGTGTGACAAACCACCTCACAATTTAGTGGCTTCAGCAACAGCTCTTTATTGGGCTCATGATTTGTAGGTTGGTGGTTCAGGTGGGGCTTGGTTGGTGGTTCTTCTGGTCTGGACTGGGCTCAGTGATCTTTCCTGGCCTTGCTCACACATCTGCATTGAAGCTGGTGGGTTGGTGGGACCCACTGGTTTGTGATGGCCAGCCCGGTCTCCATGGTTGGGATGTCTGAGCCCTCTCTCTCTGTGGTCTCTTATTCTCCAGCAGGCTGGCCTGGGGTTGTTCACATGGAGGCTGAGTTCCAAGAAAAGCCAGAGAGCAAGCCTGTGAGAGCAGCCCGAGGGCTTTTCAAGTTTTTTTCTGTGTGTCCCCTTTGCTCCTGTCCTACTGGTCAAAGCAAGTCACACGGTCAGCCCAGAGTCAAGGCGTAGACCAAAACTCCAGCCATCAGCGAGAGGAGCTACCTTGTGAGGATGCAGATACAGGGAGGAGAAGAATTTATGGTCACGTTTCCAATCTACCACATTCACAGACCACAAAACAAGCTCTTTTAGGGTTTAAAGGGGCCAATAAATTACACCCTTTCTCCCACTTCTGAGTTTAGAACCAATTGAGAGAAGTACGTGAGACTCAAATGGGGCAGATCAAACATCAGCTTTATTACTGGTGAAATTGGAATGAAGACATGGCTTGCATTTGTAGTCTGAACAGACTTTCTAAAACCCCCTCTCTCTTGGAATTAAAGTAACCATCTGGAATCGAGATGTCCTCCTGCAGGAGCTTAAAAAATGTGTGTGTTTTGGGTAGGCGGATGCCAGAGAGAAAGAAACAGAAGGGAAGAGACTGGGTAGAGACACTTTATCCACTGCTCTGGAGAGAAAAGTGGATCAATGGATGCTAGATACTTCTTCTCCCATCAAGAAGATAAAGACAAATGTGGAAGGAGGGGGCCAAAGTGACTATTTTATGGGCTGAGGTGGGAATGCTGTGAAAGGGAGAAAAATGGTTCCCTTTAACCCAGATGTGTTTCCAAGCAACGAGGGTATTCTTTTTGTGGCTTGAGTACCATTTTTTTCCCCCTCTAAGTGAAATTTTGCTTGGCAACGAAACTGTTCATCATTTCGAAGATGTGGATGGCCAGTGAAGTTTCCCAATGGGACTTGCAAAGTAGGACTTTGACGGAGTAAGTGAAAACAGATGAAAACTAAGAGTTGGCTGCATTGAAAGACATCAGTAGTTATAACACGTTGCAAGTTGAAGGGAAATAGCTGCCATTCCATGACCTGCTTCCAAATACTAGAGGAAATTTAATATTTTGGAAGTGGTGCCTTTTGACGGAGGAGCTGCTTCTAGTATTTTCTTCCAATGCTCCAAGACCCGAAGCAGCTAAACCATGGTGTTGCAATGAACTTGTTTGTGTTTTCCTCTTGTCAATGCCACGAGTAAAGGTTGGGGGTGAATTTTCCTAATCACAGTAGTCCTCAAAACTCAGGTTTGTGAACAATGTTAATTTGCTTTATTTCTATACATAGAGAGTCTTAACTCTCATGTCCCTAATTCCAGGGATAGTGGAAAACTTAATCTTGCGAAACCAAGAGGCTCAGCCAACACCAGTTTAAAATTCAGTCTCCTTGGGATAAACACACAGTAGATTCTGGATGCTTGCCTTCTCCTCTTGCCTTTGCTTCTCCTCAGGGCAGCAGCATCAGAAGAGTATGGGGCATCTGGTCCATGATCATCCTCTGACCTCTGACAAAATGTCTTAACTAAGTTGGTCCCTGTCATCATGTGTTGACATTTGCATCTGTGGCCCTATCTGGCCTCCCACTGACAGGCCAGTGTCTTTGTGACCTCCTTGTCCTGACCCCAAGCCTCTTTGGGCCAGCTACCCTCTCTCAGCACTTCTGCTCTCTCCTTGATGGCTTTGAAGCTCCTGGCGCCTTTCCTCCCAATACATTAGAGTATAAAGGGTGCCACTCTATGAGGCCACTCTCAGGCCCATCCAGCAAGACTCCTCTTTCCACCATTACTGACTTACCACCCTCATGCCTTGCTGGGGACAGCCTCTCAGCAAGGCTTACTAATTCCCCAGGAAGCAAAGGCACAGGGCTTCTCTGCTCTGAGATCTCCCCGAATCATTTGGATTTTCTATGAACCTTCTCTCCTTCCCAACTTTCAACCACTAGAAAGGGCAAGAAGGGTGGTCCCTTCCTCTGGGATTTACTCAGATAACTCTCTCACTTCCTTCTCCAAAATTTCTGGTAAATTATCTCTTCCTCTCAGCTTGGGTAATGTATCTTACTTCTCTCTCAGTCTTCTTTATCATTCACTCAGTGCCTACGTCTTCTTTTGTTCAGGGCGTAGCTCATGATTTTTTCTCTCAAGGCTTTTAAGATGACTGTGACTGCCATGGCTGTAAAGTGAGGATTCGGAAAACCAAGCGAGTTTTTGTTTTAGGTTGTATCATCCTTCTGCATGAGGGCAGGGCATAGGGAAAGCTTTTACTGCTGGCTGACCTGGTGGGGGGTGAAGGACAGGATTGAGAAGTACAGGAGAAAAGCATCTCTGTTAATGTCACAGAATTTTACCCTTCTGTAGAACCTTCTATATCTTCTAGACAAGGCTTCTGTGTTGGGGCACATCTGAGTTTTATTAATAGTGTGGACTTTGCAAGTTAAACGTCATTTTCATAAAGGATCCACCTAGAGGCAGTGGTCAGTCAATAGAGTCACTGCTGGGAAAAGGAAAAGGCTGCCAATGCCGTGGCTGGGAGGCAAGTCATCGAAGAGGACAGAAGAGCTGGCGTGGACATGGGTATGGAGTTGATGCCTCCACCATTGGGTTGAAGAGAGCAGAGGGCTGTTCTTGGCTCCAGAGTGGCCTTGAGTGCTCACATCGGCTGCGTCGATAGCACCATGTTACCTACAGTACCGATGTATCATCCCTCAGGAAACTTTCTCTCACCAATAATGAAACACAAAACCCCCTCCCTCCAGAGAAGAAGGAGAATGGTGGCAGGGTACCATAGCTTTGTGCCGCAGTGCTCTGAGACCGGTGAAAATAAACTCAGATCTTCGTTTCCCCCTTCCCAGCTGCATGGCCTTGAGCAAGTTTCTTAATCCCGCTAGGCCTCAGTTTTCTGATCTGAAAAGTGGGAAGAGTGATGAGCATGTGTTTGTTGAGAGAATTAAGTGAATTGTGGTATGTAAAGTCCTTGGCAGAATGCCTGGTACCTAATGAGTGCTCCATAAGGGTTAACCATTATGCTCGTCGTGTTGTTTTAATTTTCATTGTCGTTGCTGTCGTTACTCTGGAGAGCGCTGTAGATTTTTGCTTTGGGCCCCTTTTTGTTCTTTTCCCAGTGCCCTACACTGTCTGATGTCAGACCGAGGATGGACAGGGTCAGGTGCCACTTCAATTAGGGTGGCTCTAATCTTCCTTAGCAAGATCATGGTCACACTAAAGGACAGCCACATTGGAGCCCCACCATGAAAGTAGGAGCAAAGAATATGTGAGCCGTGTTGACACTTTCAAATTCAAGCTAGGACTGAGGTAGGCCAGCCATGGTGGCATCATAACGGCAGTTAGGTTTTCTTCTTTCCTATCACTGAGGTCCTATTCTAGATATCATAAAATGGTGATCATGACAATAGCACTTATTAGGAGAGAAACAATACCTTAATAATAAAATTTGACATAAAAATACTATTTCAGATAGGTAATTTATAGTATAGTATAAGGGAAATTTAGGAAAAAAATTATGCCTTGTTTTTAGATAACTTGGAACCATCCATGTAATCCAGGGCTCCATAGGTTACATATTAAGAATTTCTTTTGCTGGTCTCTTTAAGTGCTAACGGTCCAAGCCATCTGTCCATCCCTTAGATCACCCAGGCCAGTGCAGCACACATTGTAGGTATCTAACAGATGTATCATAGGTGTATAGTAGGCAGCCATTCAGTTGAATTGAAAAGTCTTCAGGACTCAAAATTACCCAGTTGTAATGGTGAACGAGAAGCAATGGAACCCTCTCAGATCTGATTACGTGGGTAACTGTCTTGGACATGCCACACTGAAGGTTTCTTACTGAATTATCGGGCTGTGCAGAGCTCTGCTACAGGGGAGAGGTGAGAGAGCCGAGGAAATGATGGGCAACTGGGAGGGTAGCCAGTGGTTGCATCAAGGTAGAGGAGTGAGGCAACCGTCAGAGGTTCGCGAGAGAGTCAGGGGCGGGTAAGTTAACGTTGGGAGAAACAGTGGGTCGGGCTGGATCTGAGAACTTAGAGCACGTTTTGGGAAATGAATCACTTGCCTGTGAATGAGGGCAACAGGAAGAAACAGGTGTGATGGAAGGAAAACAGGGCTCCCTTCTCTTCCTTCTTGATAAAAAGACAATTTTAGACACTCTGGGGATAATAAAAGAACTTCAGGGTGAAGCGCTGGCTCCTTCAACTAGATACACACTCCCTGCTGACTCAGAGCAGCACTCAGGATCTCCAGGAGCGAATAGTTTGGTGCAAAGCCTCCCGAGAAGGCTAGGGGCTGTTCCCCAGACTCCTGACCTGGGATGGGCAGAGACAATGGGTCCTTCTCTGTGACCTGCTGCACCGTGCAATCAAGGCCTGCTGAGAACTGGCGGGCGAGGTCTGAAGAACATGTGTAGATAAGACAATGCGCCCGACACACAATTTTTATTACACACAAACAGAGTGCACGTCAAGGTCGTGCTTGGAGAGGGCAAAGATCACCGTGTGGCCCAAATCCCTAGGCAGGAGCTGTCAGCGGGGGGATGCCCTCCGCATCTAGCCTGAGAGCCTCTCCCCGGAAGCAGGGCGGAAGTCCTTCCTCCAGCCTCCCCTCCCCCCGCCTTGACTGCCCTCTGTTCGTCCCCTGGAGTCTGAATCAAGTCCCGGCTCCATGCTCAGCGGGCCTGCCCGCTGGTTTGACTTTTTTCTGTGATTCACTATCTAGTGAAGGGAATTTCTCTGATGAGCCTGAAAACTTGACCCTCCCAAAATCTTAGTAAAAAGCCAAAAAAGGATTTCCTCGGGGCTTGCCTGATAGATGCAAACTGCTGCCCGGAGCCAGGTCAGACGGCCTTGCGCCTACTGTTGCAGAGAGACCCCCCTCAAGCTCCGAGCACAGCTCCAGGGTGACGGGTGTTAGGCAATCCAGCAGAGACATTCCACAAATGCAGTCTGAGGTTCTCCACTGGCGTTGCCCGCCAAGCGCCCATCTCTGCGACTGCGTAGGAGTCAGATGGGGCTAATTAGAAAGATCTGGCTCCACTTCTTGCCCGCTGTGTGGTGTCAGGCAACTCACCTGCCCTCTCTGATCTGGCATCGTCGTCTGTAAAATAGAGCTTATAACACACACAACCAAGAGTCATGGGGCTTCCAAACGAGATGTAAAGAATTTAAAGGCAGCATGCAGCCCAGGCTTTTGTTATTGTTTTCATATATTTTTAAACTGTTACCTACCAACCTATCTGTCTCCTGTCATTTGCTCCTTAGCTGTGTCTTTGATGGAGAGAGACTTGGCCAGGATCCCCTAAAATCCATGACCCCCCCCCCCCCCCCCCAGATGGCAGAGGACCGTAGAGGCAGTGGCTGCCCTTGATTTTTCGCTGGGCGCTGGCTTCAGATGTCTGTGGGCTTTCCTGCTGGGGTGAGTTGGGCAGGGTCAGGTGTGAGTGGTGAGGGCCGAGAGCTGCTTTTGTCTCCACTGGAGGGGAAAGCCAGCTATTTTGGGGGCTTGACTTTGACCCTTTCCCCCAACTCCTCTGTCTTTCTATCTTGTCCTGCAAGTATGGGAATTGCTGGGGCGGTGACAGCAGTGTTTCTCCTTGGCTCCTTCAGCTGCTTGGGAGAGCAGTTCCCAGAGGGGGAAACAATCCCCCAAGCCACACTCAGGAGAATGTTCCAGCAAAAGGAGAGCTTTCAACCTCTCTTGAGTCTTCTCCCCAGCCACCGCCCTGCTCTTTCACTGCAGCTGATTTCCCACTTGGACCTGAAGGGGCCCAGAGGCTGTGCACAGGCTGCCTGGCTCACCCTCTGCCTCCCGTTTCTGAATGTGTAGGTTTCAGGGGACCCCCCCTCCCCGCCCCCCACCACCCCCGCCAGGGGCCTTGCTGTGGTTTGGCTCTAGGGCTGTAGACGCAGAGGGACTGTGAAAGCTGGCCTTCACTGATTAAAGTGTCAAAATCTTTTCAACATTTTGCACACTTGGTTATTGTTTAAGGTTTGCACATAAAATTGTAAACCACCCTCCCGTCTTACACTCCCCACTGCCTGTGTTCCCATCCTATGTTTTCTTTGCTGTGTTTTTCTGCTGGATACTTACCACCCCCTGACGTTCTGTCTTCTCTCTCTCTCTAAAATAAACACTTAAAATTTTTTTTTATTGTTTTTCTTCAGTACACTGTGAGCTCTAGGAGGATAAGAGTTTTTGTCGTTGGCGGTGCTGTTTCTCGAGCATTTAGACCAATGCCTAGCAAAACATAGGTCCTCCATAAATATTTTTCAGAAAAGCAATTTTTTTGAGTGGATGAATGAAGCTTGCTCTTCACAGTCTTGCCTAATCCATGGAAGGGAAAGATTCAGGAAACTGATGGCCAAATGCAGATCAAAGCATTAACAAAATTAAAGGGCTGGGTGAACATCCTTTAACCTCCCCACATTGTGCCCCAAATGCTGAATGTGGAGGGGACCCAGTACCCCAGTCCCCTCCTCACTGCATCCAGACACAAGCACCTGGGTCTTTCCAATTCTCATGCTGATGATTATAGGAAGACAGACCCCCTGTGGGAGGAACTCTCAGTGTTTCCCTCCTCTAAGTGAAGCTAGTGGAGTCATTTGCTGAAGTCATGTGGCTGGTGATCAGTAAAACTAGGATTTGAAGTGTGTGGCCCAGCTTGAGGCTCAACTCAACCTGCACTTCACAAAGTCATTAAGCTTAGTAACCAGCCGGGTAGATCAGAAGGCCCTTCTCCACACATTATTTTGCTCCCTCAAATTTCTCTTCTTGTCTCTTTCTCAAAATTCATGGCTCAAGGTACAAGATGTTGGGAATCTCAGCTAATGGCAGACCTAATTCTCTTAGAGGGGCAGAGTGTGATCTGTAGGGCCGGCCCCCCTGCCACACCCACAGCACGGGGCACAGAGGAAGCATGAGTCTCCCTCAGGTGCTCCTACGTGGGAAAGAAGAGCAAAGAGTCGAAGAGGCAGACACACACACGTACATTTTAACACATCATAAGATAAAACACGCTTTCTTCTTCCCCAAGAAGGGATAGGTGAGCGGGGGAGAGAGGCCAAGAGGTTCTCTCCACATGTAAGGAAGCATCTGGTCTGGGAAAGAAGCACCCTACCCCCACCCCAACCCCAACTGTCAACCGTATGCATTATTTCCAAAACCCGCAACATCTCTGAAAGTCAAATGCAAGCCTGAGAGATGAAGTATTTGCTCTAAGCTCCATAGCCAGCAAGGGATTTTAACCAGGGATGTCTTGCCCAAAGTCTGTGTCCTCTCCTTCTGCCAAGTCGTCTCTCAGATGGCTTATTTGATGCAGAGTAGCATGCCAGTCAGGGGCTGGGTTAAGGGAGAAGAAGTTGATCTCCAAGGCTGGGCATCAGCCAAGACTGGGTGAATCTCAGCTTTCTTGGGGTTCTTAGTCAGGATCCACATAGAAATGTGGAAACCACCTTGATGAGGGTTAGTGGGTGTGGCTGGCAAAACTGAGAAAGGGATGGTACTGGCAAAATTACCCCCAGGGTGGGACCCTGTTTATTGGACCTATTTGTAAACAATGAGTCAAATTCCTATTTCTTCTTCAGTAGGGGAGATGGGTTTGGTTCAAAAAATAAACGCTCAAAGTTGGCAAGGGGATGACAAGTCGCTCGTCCCCCTTTGATGATAATGATGATAATCATGCCTACATGCCAACACTAACTACACATCAGGCATTATTTCAAGCACTTTGATTCCATTAACTGATTTCTTTCTCCCAACAACCCTATGAGGTCAGGACTGTTATTATTCTCATTTTAGAGGTCGCCCAGTTGGTATGTGGCTGAGGCAGGAGCCCCACCAAGTTCTTTGGACCGTGAGCCAGTGTTCATCCCTGTTGTGAGCTTCCTGAGGAGAAGCAGACATCTCTTCCTGGAAATGTGGTTTCAGTGCCCTGAGAGCCCATGGGGTTTTTCTTGGTGCCCAAGGCAAGTGCAGTCTTCAAGTGTCCTTGCCCATCTGCTAGAAGGGGCTAGAACCCTGAGATGGATGGAGAAGTTAGAACTGAGCCCCTCTTCAGCTTTACCCTCATCAGAAGTGGTGAGTACCTCCATTCTGGCTGGGACCCTGCCCAGGCCAGCTGCCAGGCTCGAGAGGGACCACCCAGACTTGACCTCCACCTAGAAATCTTTCTCTTTCACTGTGATGATTTTTTTCCAGGAGGGGCTGGCATTCAAACAATGTGAGTATTTCCCTGAGAAGCAGAAAGAGAATCCGCTTCTGGAGTTCCATTTCTCCAGGCATTCCCGGGGCCCAGGCCTCCGCCCTGAAGGAGCCGTTTAATCTGAGATCAGCTCCCGTCACATCCAGAGCCTGCTGACAGCATTAAGGTTCAAACTCATTCAGCACCAGGGCATGTTATTTTCTTCCATCCTTCACCAGGTCCCTAATAGGAATTACTTCTTGGGGGGAAAAAGAGACCATTCGCAGACCTGGTCTTTCAAATGCCGTGTGTTTGCTTATCAGATTGTTTGACTGGAAGGAGGCATGCTGGCTCTTTGGCATAAACTTTCCTGGAGAAAAGGGAACCGCATGACTACGGGAAATTTAAAAATTTTAAATAAATGGGCAAAAAGCCATAGTGCTAATCAGTAAATCCAGAAACTTCCACAAAGCTTTTGTGGACTCTTCTACATGAACTGGATCTAGTTCAGGGAAATGCATTTGCTGATAATTGTGAACGACAACTGTGGGTTGTGCCTGCCTAATTAACATTCTCTCTTCCTCTGGTTGCAGCACCCAGATTTTATTGTGGGAAGTGTTCTCTTCCTTATTGGATGCAGCCTTGGTGGGACTGCCAATCAAGGTGTTCCACCCTCAGCCAACAAGTGAGCATGAGACTCCAGCTCAGTCAATCAGATGCTCTCTCCCTGGAATTTGAATCTTAACATAAAAACAACAGGGTGGCATCTGTTCTCCAAAGACAGCATCCATTTATTCCTGACTTTCAGATCCTTGGAGTTGCCCAGGTTCCCCTTCTCTCGAAGACCCATTTCTCCAGCTTTCCATTTGATTCCGTGAGCTCTCCCATACTCTACCAATAATTCGTTTTTGCTGAAGTCAGAGCTGCTCTTGGTTGCTCACACCAAAGCCCCAATGGCTGCCATGGTCCTCACTGTGGACACGTTGCTGGTGGCACCCTCTGTGGGCAGCGCCTGTGTGTCGTACAGAGGGGACAAAGTTATCGGATGTGTGCCCTTGTTTGTTTTTAACTGAAACTGTTCTTGCCTCTTGCCTTGGTCTGAAGGTAGCTGGCCTAGGATAGAGATGGCTACTCTAGGATGGAGTGGACCAGGCTTAGCTCATCCTCCAGCACCTCGGGAGAGGGCCTGGTGGGCTCAGCCAAGCGGGTGCAGTTGTAATCAGCTAAGCCAATCTGACCGACTCCTTCTAAATTTGGAAAGGAGAGTATGGAAGAGTGACCATTTGGTAACAAGAGGAAATTGCAGTTGGTGCCCAGGGAGAAGCAGAGGTCTGACACTGGCCTTCTCTCTGCTCTGTTGGTATTCCAGCACAATCGCTAAAGTGCAGACACATCCTCTGCTTACTTTCTACTTCTCATTCAGAACTCATCTTAAAGGTCACTTCTTTTAAGGTACTCAGTTGTGGTACTTTGTTATGACAGCCCTAGCGAGTTTATATAGTGTCCAGAACAAATTACTTTCTTACCATAATAAAGAATTTGCAAGCTATTTCTCCTTTCTCTAAGTTGGGCACAATTCCTTATGATTCAAAGCTTGGCAAAATATCACTTCAATCATTCACTCATTTATTTATTCATTCATTCAAACATTTGTTGAGTGGCTACTACAGGCCAAGCAGTGGGGTATAAAAATAAATAAGACTTTTTTGGTAAAATTACTCCCAGCCAATTAGCCGCATTCTCCTCTGTGCTCACACAGCATTTTGCAGAGCCCCTTAGTGTAGCTCTTATCACATGCCAGTTTGCTCGGATGTTTTTTAGCTTTTTGACCTCAAGGGCCCTAAGGTTTTTAATGCTTAGTGCACTGTGCCTAGTACAAAGAAAATATTTAAGAAATCCAATGAATGAATGAGAAAATGGTGGCTTAAAGATTATATTCATAATACAACAGGGAAACATTAAGGTGCTGCCAAAAGTATTGTTGGGGACACTACCTGTTCCTTCTCATGTGTCTATCTCAGGTGAGGGAGGTGGCACAGTGTGAGGGGACAAGCAGGGACTAGAAGTCAGGAGACCTGGTTCTTGTTTTGGTTCAGGGAATCTGTTCAGTGTGGTCTCAACGTGGAAAGCCAGAGTAAGTGGGCAAAACTAGGAGACAGGGAGGGAGGAAGAAGGGAGGGAGGGGAGGAGGGAGGGACAGAGAGAGAGAAAGATTGATTCCAGCTCAACTTCCCAGCAGACAGAGATAAACAAAGATAAAATGGGTTGCCTTGGGATGTGATGAGTTCTCCGCTGCTGAGGGCATTCAAACAGTGGCTGGATGAATGATGCTGGGCAGGAATCCTGTAGACTGAAGATGCTCATGGAGAGGGTGGTGATTAGATTAGAGGGTCTTTTAATCTCCTCTCCACCCTATGCAGGTTGTAGGATTCTACCTGTGTGACTCGAGCCCCTGTTTCCCACTCATCTGAGGGAGTTGCCTCTAAAACTCCCCCAGAGTGGAAGTCCTGAGGGTCCACCTGGACCAAACCTGTCTGCTGTCTAAGAGCTGGGCAGTTATGATGGGCAGCGCTGGGCTCTCTGGAGAGAGACATCACTGGCTACTCCTGCAAAGCAGGGGGATACGTAGGATCGTGGTGTCTCAGGAAAACGTGAACTAAATTCCTTGGTTAGCTCTAAACAGACGGTTGTGCAGGGTTTCTTGCCCTTGAGGTAAGGATTTCTAAGAGACAGGATGGTTTGGCAGTGCAGGCAGGATTTGGGTGTCTGACCGTCAGTCCAAGACTTGGGCTATTCCTCACCTGGTGTTCAGTGTCTGGGCTCCCTGGCCCTGGGCTCTTTTGTAATGATCTGTTCGCAGTGAATGTGATTGCCTCCTGTTGTTTTCTCACTCATGGAGCTCATTTTGTAAAATTTGCTTTTTCCAATAATTTTCAATGAAAATTGTTGGCAATAATAAATTACCAAAATTGCAAGGAAAGCATTGGGTCCAAAATCATGGATAAATGCATGCCAAAGATAATCACCCTGCAACAGATATGCAAATATGCCAAAAGGGGCCCAGTTCTGGAGGGTGGGATGGGAGAGTCAGGATACAGAAAGTGGAAGAGGTTTCCCTCAGCTTATGTAGAGATTTACCAAGATTGATTTTTAATGAGAGTAAAAGTGAGCGAGTAAACTAAACTCTAGGCTGCTCAGGTCCTGATCACCTCCTAACTATTTATCATCTGATCTGCATGGCTCTTTACTGTGCTATTATAGCTGTTACTTATTTAGATCTTCATAAGAACCTTGCACATTAAGATATCATCTCTATTTTGCAAATGAGGAAAATGAAGCTAAGTGAAGGGTTAAGCTCAAGGTTGCAGGGTCATCCTGGATCTTTCAGCACCAAGGGCAGCATCTCCCCACCCAATAGTCCACCCATGCCAGCCCTGCTGTTTCCTGCTAACTCTCGCTTGGCCTCGGACACTTTGGTCCAAAGGAAAGATGGTGGCTGATTAGACTTGATACTTCTTTTGGTTTTCGAGTAGGGGTTCAAGCTCTAGGCTTTCCCGCTTGTTTGTGACTGGGGGCAATTCATTCACCTTTTTGACTCTCGGTTTCAGTAGAGATAATTCCTGTTTTACAAATCTCTTAGCGTCGGTTCATTCATTCGTTTCATTCATTTGTTCATCCAAGAACTGTTTCCTGAGCACCTGCCCTTTGTCGTGTGCTCGTGTTGGGTACGCGGAGCTCAAGACTGTCTTCAAGACCCAAGACATAATGGAAGTGATAGTGCTTTATAAACTTTAAGTTGCTAACTAACGTAAACTGCACTGTTATCACCCCTTCTGGGATATTTGCATCTTCAATGACAATAGCTGGAAGACAGCCAAGCATAACAGGAAAGGATGACTTCCTAATGGTGGGATTTTAGGTATTCAGGGGTGTGTGTGTGTGTGTGTGTGTGTGTAGTTGTGTTGGCAGTGGTTGAAAGTAAATGAGGGAGGAAGTTGGAAGGAGGAAGGGTCTTTTTGCTTACCGGAAATTTCCATTAACCCTCCCCGTGGAAGGACGATATGTCAAGCTTGTTTTAGAAGTGGGAGCGCAGAAGAGGAGAGCTCAACCTTCTTTGTGGGGGCCCAAAGATAAGCTTAGACCATTGTTTGCTACTCAGTCCTTAGGAGAAGCTGGGTTTTCAGTCTCTGATGAACTTTCCATGCTTATAAATACTATCTTTGCTGACTCTGTCTGAACTTCAAAGCTGATAATGAATGTATTTTCACTTCCCACAAAGGGAAAGAGGTTGCTTCTTTAGTGAAAACATCCATTCTCCCAGGAAGCCACAGCAACTCGGATCTCACTTCCTAGGACTGGAGGGATTGATGAAAACCTGGGCTGGATTTTAGATACTCCATTCTGGGGAAGACCTTTTTGGAAGTCCTGGTGAAAAACTCCTCTTCCTCAGCCGTTAAACCTTCCATAGGAAGGTGAAAGAGAATATAGATATGTTTGCTTTCGGAGAGTATTATAGTCCAATAGGAACCTGGTGCCTGGGTTTGTCTTCCAAATGCCAATTCATTCCCATGTGCTAAATATCATCGGTTCTGGCTGCACGTTCGGTCCTGGGATCTCGTGTTTACTACGTTCAGCCCCATTCTGAGCCCTCTTCTTCCTGCGCACAGTAGCAGAGGGTGCCCCGGACAGATGCCACATGCCTTAAGAACTGTCCCTGTCCTGGTCTTGCCTGGGTCTCATTGCTGCTCCCACAACATCCTATTCTCTGTACCAAGTTTTTGCCTTGGATGGTGCCGCATCCTCATCGTCCTTCACCTGAAATGCCCCTTCCCGTCACCTCCTTTTTGAGCTTCCCTTGGGAGTAGCTGCCCTGACACCAGGCGCAGTGCTCGGGCTTAGTGAACATTATCTCCACTCTTTATAACAACTCCAAAATGTACCCATCTTACAAAGGAGGAAACTGAGGCTTTGGAGGTCAAGTGGCTTGCCCAAGGTCACACACCCGGCAAGTGGCACGGCTGGAATTTAAAGAGCCGCCCAGTCCCAGTCTCTGAGACCCTTGCGACTCTCCCTTAGCTTCTCGAAGCCACTCCAGCGTTTTTATGTGTGCAGCAGTGGATGAGGGCAGTGAGCGGGAGAGCCGCAATAAACAGCAGGTGTTATTTTTGGGGTGGCATACGCTGGGTTTCATGAGCATCTGTAACCCAGCTCTGGTGCGTGAGTCCCTAGAGGCACCAAGAAATATTTTATTACTCAAAACAATTCGTTCACTCATTTATTCAGCAAATATTTGTCAAGTGCCTCCATACGCCAGCACTGTTTTAGGCACCAGGAATTCAGCTGTGAAAAAACGGGCAGACTCCTGCTCTCTGGGAGCTTAGTGGCTCTTTGGAGTAGACAGAATCGATTAATCAATCAGTATTTTGTCAGATGGAGATAAATGTGGAGAAAAATGAAGTGGTAAGAGGAAGTGGAGTCCCCTGGAGAGGTTGGGGAGATGAATCCTCAGTTCGTGTAGAATGGTCAGAGAAGGCCAGAGTGATTAGGTAACATTTGAAAGAGACCTGAAGGAAATGAAGGCAGGAGTTATGTGGATATTCAGGAGGAAAGAATTTCAGGAAGCAGCAGCAAGTGCAAAGGTCCTGAGGCAGAATCATTGCTTGGTCTCTTTGAGGAAGAGCAAGAAGGCCAGTGCATTTCAAGCAGAGAGAGTGAGGGGGAGCATAGTTGTTGAAGACATCAGGGAGATGGAGTGTGGGGGAAAATCAGGTTGAACCTGAGAAGGCTTTATAATAAGGTTCTTTTACTTTGAATGAGGGAGGGAGTCATTGGAGGGTTTTGAGAAGAGATGTGACTTCCTCTGACTTATGCTGAAAGGATCGTCTTGGGTGCTATTTGTAGAAAACTCTGAAAAGGGAATGATAGAGGCAGGCAGATCAGTTAGGAGGCTGCTGTGCTCATCTGGGAGAGAAAGATGGCGGCTTGGACCAGGGATGTTGCAGGGGAGGTGGAGAGCAGTGCCCATGTCCTGGATGTATTTTGAAGATTGAATGGACAAGACATACGATAGGGTCTGAGAGAAAGAGATGGATCAAGTATGAACCGCATTTGCATTTCCTGAGAATATAAGTTCCCTCTGTTAGAGTGTGACCTCCACATGGGCACAGATCATCATCTGTTTTATTCAACCTCAAGTGCCTAGAACAGAGCCTGACACGTAACGGATGCTCAATACATTTTTTTTTTTTTAATGAATGTGAGAGAAATCGGCTTGGGAGTTTATCCAAGATGTTGTTTAAAAACACATTCTCTCAGCCCACGGCCTGTCTTTTCATTCTCTTAAGAGTGTCTTTTGAGAAAGCAATGTTCTTAATTTTGACAAAGTCCGATTTTTCATTTTAAAAAATGGCTCATGCTTTTGGTGTCATAACTAAGGTGTCTTTGCCTAGTCTGAGGTCACAAAGGTTTTTTTCCTATGTTTTCTTCTAGAGTTTTGATGTTTTATGTTTCACCTTTAGGTCTGTGATTGTGAGGGATGGATCAGAGTTCTCTCTTTGCATATGGATGTTCAGTTGTTCTAGAACCATTTGTTGATCTGAGTTGGTTTTGAGGAATAACTCGGATGTCACCATCTGAACAAGTGAAGGGAGTTGGTGGCGGGGGGAGAGGCAGCAGCAGGTGCAAAATAACGGTGGTGAGAAGTAGAGAACTGGATTGTGTGACAGTACCAGCTGTGTGGTTGGCTGGAGCATAACAGCTGGAAGAAGAGTGGGGGGATCTGAGGCTATCAAGGGAGGCAGTCCAGACCATGGAGAGCCCGGCACAGCCTGGCGTCTTCCTGGAGTGTTAGAGCTGGAAGTGTTCTTGGAGATCTCCAATTAATTTCCTCCCCATTTTACACACGAGCAGATGAAAGCCCCTCAAAGGGGCATCATTCAACTTAGAATTCGATGACGCCTCCTCTGACTTGACATGTTTTCCTAACCGGAACTACCTGACATAAAAGGAGAAGATTAAGCAACAACGAAAAAGAAGCCACGGTCTTAGAAGAGGTGACTCTGTTCTATTTTTGTCCAGGACTGATCCCTCCCCAGAGGGTGCCGGTTGATAGAGTGACGCCATCTTGGGGAGATGACTCTAATCGCATGGTGCCCTGTCTGACCTGATGTTTTTATCAACGGTTCTTATCAAATGTGTGAAAGATCAGAAGCTGGGAGCAGGGGAAATGTGTTGAAGGAGAAAGTTAGGATTCCAGAAGATGCCAGCAGCTTAGAATCCTGGACCAAAGTTCATGAGAAGGCATTTAGAAAGGCTAAAGCTGATTGCTTAGATTCACAAAGCAGCTGAAGCAGCAAAGGGTTGGGGAGCCAAGGCTGAGCGACAAATCATTAGGGGGAAGGGTGTCTAAATGGGTAAAAGTCCGCGCGAGGAGAAATAGTATCATCTTGAGCTGCACTGGGAGAAGGTGAAGGTCCCGATCTGCTATTCTCCTGGGATTAGACAACGTCTGAAAAGCATTCAATTTTGGGGACCCCAATTTGAGATAGACATGGCTGCCCTATATGGACTCTGGAACTGTCTAGGTTCAAGTTCCGGCTCTGTCTCCTCCTGGCTGTGTGACTTTGGGCAAGTTACTTAACCTCTCTGTACCTCAGTTGCCTCATCTATAATAATGAGGTCATGACTGCTTGTGAAGTGCAAATGACTTAATGTATAAAGTGCTTAGTGTGCACTAGGTAGGAATTAGCTATAATTGTTACTTGAGTACTATTATTGAACACTTAATTGTGCTGGACTCTATGATAAATATTCTTGATATATGATTTCATTTAATCTCCATAATAATCTTACAAAGGAGGCAGCTCATCCATATTCTATAGATGAAGATGTTGAAGTTCAAAGGGTTAAACGTGTAGCCAATTCACAGATACCCTTGAAATGGCACCCCAGAACTAAACTCCAGGTCTGCCTGGCTCCCCAGCTGGTATTTTCCATGACTACCTTGCAGTCTCTTGAAGCTGATTCCAAGGAGAAGAACCAGGATGGTGAAGGGCTCAGAGCCATGTCATGAAGTTTGACTGGAAGAGTTGGGGGGGCGTGTGGGTGGGTGACTAATCCTGGAGAATAGATGCCACATGTAAGAGGAATCCGACTTGTTTGGGGTAGAAATAGTCTTTCTCTACGGGAGACATATTTCAGATCAATCTACCAGTCACTTAATCTACAGATGAAATGGGCAGCATCACGCAGTAATGAGTTCCCCATCGCTGGAGGAACTCAAGAAAAGGCAGGTAGAATTCAAGCACCAGATAGGTGGTTGGAGTAGATGTCTTTTAAAACTACTTGTAATGCTATGACTGTCTATCCCCATCTTTGCACCCTGGTATCTTTGCTTCCAAAGTAATTTTAACGATATTTATATCTTCCCAATTCTAAGGGGCATTATGAGGGTTAAGAAAAAAGTGCTCATTAAGCATGCCAAGATCCAGAGAAGAAATGCACTATTTTAAGATAAACTATTATTATAACACTATATGTAATTGCCAAATGGATAATGGAAGCAAGAATCTGCTAAACTCATGTACATAACAAACTGTGATAATTTCTTAGAACCAAATGTGTTTATTGCATGTGCCCAAGTATTGCAGCCGATGATCGCTATTATATCCTATGCCTTAGTGCATAGCAAATTCTCATAAATTGTTTGGAGGTTTCAGAAACAAAATACAACCCAAACAAAAGCAATCTTTATGCATTTGGAACCTCTCCCAAGAATTTCCTGACATGTAAATGCTGAAATTCCTAGAGATGAGGTCTTTTGATTCAATGACAAGATCCGGAAAAGGGATGAAACTGTGGCCTCATGGGAATTGGTGATGCTCTTTTTGGCCTTTGGGTTTGGGAAAGCGGATGACGGAATTGTCCATTTCCAGTTTGCTTCTGTAGCCAATGACATTGGCATATTTTTGCCCAATGGGCCAGTGAGGATTAATTGCTTGCTAATTTTGTACTGGATTGAATTAATTTCAAGACAAAATTAATTAAAACAGATAAAGCTCCCTTCATCTATTATTCATGAGCTTGTTAGAGCAGGAGGGAGCACAATAGCCGCATTAAGAATATTACATTGTTTTAATGAACTTCTTTTGGGTGCCTAGTAATGGGACTTTTGAGGATCCTAACATGGCTTCTCCAATCTGTGACCGTGAGGTTGTTCTGGTTTGCTCTGGTAAATAACACATGTATTTGGAAAGGGCTGCTTTGAAAGTCTTATGGACTTTACAAGGTGAGCGGTGGGTGTATATGGGAGGCTCGAGGGCAGGGGACAAAATTACACCAAAGGAAATATCTCTGTTGCAAATGAAACTCTGGCTGTCCAGTTTCTACGTGCAGTAGGAAAATTACTAAACGGTGTCCAGAGATGGGCAATTTTACCTGAAGTTGTCAAAATTATGAGATGGTGTGTAGAGATAGTAGCAGAGAAGGGGAGCAAGAAGTGGATGATGCTAGTGAGAGGGAGAAGATTTGGTCTATTAAATTCACTAGTTTAATGTTTCTTACAAGCAAGACTCTTGACTAACACGCAGTAAGTACTGACAGGTAAGAACTTGATTAAGGCAGCATTCCAATGACTGGTGTGGCCCATTGTGGCTGCCAGAATCTTGCCTCTAGGAGGTGGATTCCACCTTGTTGAGACACTTATTTACAAATTCACCCAGAGGTGGTTTTTTAAAGCCAGATTTTAATGAAAACAAAATAGAAGGGCGTATTGAGAATGAGTGAATGCACGCTCTGTAATGAGGACACTGTGGGTGGATTACGGAGTTAATATTTGCAGGCTTCTATGCTACACACTCTTAATGATGTCCTGTTGGTCTCTCCTTGTTACTCTTCACCAAGCATGTAGCAAAGACCCGTTCCCAGGGAGTCAGTCTCTGTCCTAGGGGACAATCACACAGCCCGGTTGCTAATTCTGAAACGAAGAGTCAAAATCCCTTCTAGTTAACTGCAGAGGCACCAGTCAACCTTAGGCTGGTTCTGAGAAGGCATTTTTTGAGTGTTCGGTATCTGTCAGGCACTGGGCTAGGTACAAAGTTGAGCATGACAAGATTCCTCTCCTTGGGAAGATTGCAATCTCATCAAAGGATCTTTCTGAGATTGGATGGGAAGAGAGGAGATAGGGAGAGTGGCCCAGCACTGGCACAGGATGGACGCCACATCTAGCTATTGACCAGAAGTCATAAGTGGGTGGCTGCATGGGTTCTGCTGAAAAGCCTTAAGATTTAGATATTCTGTTCCTCTGTCAGGTGTAATTACTGACTTGTGCTTTAGAAAATACCCACACAGTAAGAGGACTGGGAATAAACATTTGTTGGTCGAACATTATACTGGACACTTTACCTCTCATTTCATCATCAGGACTACCTTGTGAGGAGGCAGTTCTATTTTTCTGGAAGCCAGAGTTGCAGTTGAGCAAACTGGGATCCACTGAGGACAATTAACACAGCTAAGATCACTTGTATACCTTTTCCGTGTTGATTTGGAATACTGAAGTTCAAAGCAGTAGAAAGGAGTGGATGATGTCTCTGTGAAATGAGGCAAGGAAGTGGGAAGCGGAGGAGGGAAGAGAAAGAGGAATGTCAGCGTGTGTCTTTGGTGGGGGTGGGAAAATGGTGCTCCAGATTTTGAAACGGGAGTGATATTTCTGTCCTACTCCTGGGGAGTCGAGAGCCTTTGGGAAAGGAAGTGCCTAATTGGCAATGGCGTGGGCTGTTAGGAAGGAGAGGGAGAACGAAGTGAGATGAGACACAGTGGAACAATTCTGAAGGTACACATCCCACACCCGTTTGCTGGACAGATTCAGTTGCTAGGCAAGTACCTGGGAAGTGGGGGAAGGAGTGGGGAGAAGGGCAGGCACATGGGCAGAGGAAGAGAGAGAAGGAGGCAAGGAAGATGGAACCCAGAGTAGGCATGGGGTCAGGATCCCAAGGTGTTACAAAGGCTTGGCTGCTGTTTGCCCTTGGACTTTAGGAGGATTTTGACAATACTTTGAGGAAGAGTTTCCACAGTGCTATCTTTATGTTGAAAAAAATGATCCTTTGCCATCAATATCTTAATACATTGTTATAATAACCATAATACTGACACTTGTGGAGCACTTACCATCTGCCAGGCACACTTTCATTTAGTATCCTCAAAGCCATATGGGATAAACATTACTATCATTATTATTATTGTTTTTGTTATTATTATTATTCCTCTTTTGCAGATATGGAAGCCAAGACTCAGTGATAACACAGAGGGTACACGACCTTAGACCCTTGCTGTAACCATTGAGAATTACTGTCTTCCTCCTGGGACCTGTCCATTCTCCTCGTCCTGACTGGCCTAGGAACCTATTGGTCCTGCCAAACCAACAGGTTACAGTGATTGGAAAGCCCCAAGGGGAGTGTCTTTTTTTCTTCTTTCCTTCCTTCCTCCTCTCTCTCTCTCTTTCTGGAAAAATTTATTAAAATTCCTCTGTGTGCCAGGTAGAGTGCCAGGTTCTGGAAACAGTGATCAGCAAACGGTCCATGGCTGCTGCCGTCAAACTGCCTACAACTTAATGGAGGAGACTGACGTGAAGGAAATACTCATGGGTGTAAATCCATAGTTACAGTAAACGCTCTACACAGAATGAACATATGAGCTAGGGGGACTGATCCAGGCGAGGATTGAGGAAAGTTCTCCCTGAGGAAGCGACACTGAGCTAAGAGCAGAAGGTTGAATAGGGGTTTTCTAGGTGATGCGGAGTTGAGAGAAGGCTGGGAGGCCAAGATGATGGTTCCAGGCAGAAGGGACAGCAAGGTGGAGGCTCGAGTCAGGAGGAAGCAGCACAAGTGAAGACTAAAGAAGAGTTCCTGTGCTTCAGAGCAGAGGTTGAAGGTAAGAGTGGTGAGAACTGTGGCTCCAATGTGGAGAAGGACCAGCTCACTGGGTTCCAGGGCCATGCCAAGACATTTTACCTTTATTCTCAGAGTGGGAAGCTAATGGATGGCTGTGAACAGGGGCAGGATGACGATGATCCGCCTGCTTGTGGGGAGTGGGAAGGAAAAGGGAGCAAAGTGGGTGGGGGAGACAGTGAGAAGTGACTGCTGAGACCAGATGCAAGATGGTGGAGTTTTGAACTGCAGTGGTGGTGGTGGTATGAAGAGAAGAGGATGGTCCCAGATCATGTGGATTACGTGATCCTATGCTTACATGCCTGGCGGTAACCCCAAGGCCATACTGTGATTTAGGGTCCATAAGAGAGAGTTGTGCAGAATGCATCTAACACATGGAAAGCTAACTTGGACCCATTGGCTTGAAAGTACCTTGGTCACACAGAAGTGCTCATTATTTGACATTAGAAGGAATTTCAAGGAAATGGATAATTTCCAGGGAGAGACAAAGGAAAAATACTTAAAGTGCCTCAATATTTGCCTTTGGTCCTCTGCCTCAACTTGCTTTGGAAAATGGAGGGAACATCAGAGAATGGAAGGACTAACCTATAACATAAGAAGCCTGGATTCTGGTATAATCTTCCAGTAAGTGGCAGAAGTCACTGGGTGGCCTGGAGCATGTCACTGCCCATCTTTTGCCTTACGCTTTTCCATCTATGGTGTGAAGAAGGCTGATTATATGATCCCTAGTGAAGCTCACCTCTTTGAGTCAGAGGTATCCTAACAGGCCCATCCTCCCTACCAACATATACGTGCCTCAGTGTCACTGACAGCCTCGCCCTTGAGGCTGGGGCTGGGGGAAGATATTAAATCAGTGGTACCTAGACAACATCTTTATTTTAAAAGCCTCACTTCCTGAAGTCAAGAGAAAAATTTTAACTCCTAAGAAAAAGCATCATGCACCAAGTATTGGGTTTAATCCAATTCTGTGCACTAACGTGTTAAAACGGAATAAAACAAAACAGTGACACATCACAGGCAAAAACACACGATGAGAAGTAAGTGTAAAGCAGCAGAGAAGACTGAATAGCCACCACTCATCATGGCTGTGAGTTTAAAAAAGAACATCAACTTCTGAGTTTTGATTTCTCCAGCTGTAAAAATGGGATGAGATTTTTAACTTCACAGGTTGCTGCTCAGGTTACATGAGATGTAATGAAGTGCTTAATTCAGAGCTTGGCGTATGGCAGGACTCAGGAAAGTCATCCTTTGCACAATTCTTTATTGAGCACTTACTCTGAACTGGGAACTGTTTCAGACCCTGAGCCTGTGAGCAAGACAGAGGCCTCTGTTCTCATGGGGCTTCCATTTTAAGCTGGGAGAGAGGGAGAAAGGACAAATACACAAGGACACTTCAGAGAACAGAATCGCGCTAGGAAGAGAATAAAGCAAGATGGTGAGCCTCCTTTAAACTGGGTGGATCTGAGGAGATCTAAGGTGGAAATATTTCAGTTGGAGCTCTAGAGACAAGACGAAGCCCGTCACATGGGTGTGAAGGATGGGCCCTTCAGGTGGTCAGGAAAACCAAGCCTCGGGTAAGGTGGGCCTGGTGGAGGAGTGGAGGGCACAGGCGGGAGGGATGGAGAGAAAAGGGTAGAGTGCACCTTGCAGGCCAAGGCGGGGAATCTGGGTCTTATTCTGAGAACATGGGAGCCATCGAAGAATTTAGGCAGAAGTGTGACCCAATCTGATCTTCATTTTGGAAAGGTCATGCTAGCTCTTGTGCAGAACCTGGATTGGGGTCACAGTAAAGGGAGAACGAGGAGACCAGTGAGGAAGCCTATCTGCACAAATGGGTGGGATTGTTCCCCTCCCAGCCTCCATGCCTCTTACAATGTGACTTTTTAGCTCTTCCCATCAAAGGGTAGAGTTGGTTTCTCTACTGCTTGGATCTGTGTGGGCCTTGTGACTAGCCTTGTTTATAGAATGAAGTAGAAGTCACAGTATGCTCAAACTAAGGGCTCATAGGACCTTGCATGCCTTCTTGGAACCTGACCCAAACACCTTGTGAACAAGCCTGGGCTGAGCTGCTGGAGGACGGATGGCCATATGGAGCAGAGACGATCTATCCCAGCTGAGAACATCCAAGACCAGCCGGCCTCCGGCCAAACCGAGCTGCTTACCACAGACACATGAGTAAGCCCAGCCGAGACCAGAAGAACCCCCCAGCTGAGCCCAGCCCAAGTTACTGACCCACAGGATCGAGAACTAGATAATTGGCTTTGTTTTAAGCTACTAGGTGTTGGGTGGTTTGTTACTCAGCAAAAGCTAAAAGAAACAGAGACTACTGAGCTTGTCCAGGCCAAAGATAATGGTGACTTGGACCAAGATAGCAGTGACTATGGAGAGACTTAGCCTGATTTGGCATAAATTTTGGAGGTAGTGTTGACAGAATTTGTTGACTGATTGACTATGAGAGTGAGGGAACGGGAGGAAAAAGGACAGTAGTAATCAAGAGAATGGCAGCCGATGATAATATGGTCTTCGGGTTGAGAGCTAGAGGTGTCAGTTAGGGACAATTTTCTGATTTACCCACTTTCCGTAGCCGTAAACCAAGGCAGAATAGCTCAACTTCAGATATGCTCAATGAGCACCTATTTTCTGCTAGGGTCTAAGGATGATAATAATAACATTAATGGTCAATCCTTATATAGTACATTCCATGTACCAGGTGCTGTAATAAGAAGTTTACACTTAACTCATTTAATACTCTTGACAAGCTTTTGAGGTGCGGACTGTTATTATCTCTATTTTATTGGTGCGGAAAGAGAGGAATGGTGAGGTTAGGTAACTTGCTCAATGTCACATAGCTAGTAAGTAGCAAAGCCAGGGTACTAGCGCAGTCAGTCAGATTTCAGAGTCAGACCGTTAACCACCATGCTCTGCTGGGAAATGGATAAACAAGAATTTTACTGTCTGGTGCAGGGATGTACATGTAAAGGAAGTGATTCAACACAAGGTGGCATGTGTTAGGACACAGGGCTTTAGAACAGAGGGGTACACGTTCCCTGCGAAGGGCCAGACTTTAGGCTTTGCCAGACATATGGTCTCTGTGGCAACCGCTCGGCTCTGCTGTGACAGCCTGAGAGCAGCTAGACGATATAGAAATGAAAGGGTGTGGCTGGGTTCCAGCAAAGCTTTATTTATAGACACAGATGGCCGGCTGAGTTTGAGTGCAAAGAATAAGTGCAGACGCCGGCCTCGTGGTGGAGTGTTTAAGTTTGCATGCTCTGCTTTGGCAGCCCGGGTTCACGGGTTCATCCTGGGTGCAGACCTACACGGCGCTCATCAAGCCATGCTGTGGCGGTATCCCACAGAGAAGAACTGGAATGACCTACAACCAGGATGTACAACTATTTACTGGGGCTTTGGGGAGAAAAGAAAAAAAAAGAGGCCCAACCCAGACTCTGGGTTGGAGAAGGAACAGGATCAGAGAAGCCTTCTCTGAGTTTTGGCTTAAAAGGCAAGTAATAGAGAGCCAGGCACAAGAGTAGTGATGGGGGAGGACCCCGGGTGGAGGGTACAGCACGTGGCAGGGCACAAGAAGGGCAATGATGCCAGAGTATTGAGGGCCAAGTAGAGCGTGGGACTTGAGCCTGCAAGAGGCACTGGGGCCCAGTTCTCAGACCGCCTGGAGAGGGGCTGGTGGGGCTTGCTGTGCACCAGGAGAATGACATGCTCAGGTTTGCGTTCTGAGAAAGTCCTTCCAGCAGGTATACGTGTGGATGGGGATGGAGTGAGAGACGAGACAGGAGGACCAAGACCCACGTGCAAGGAAGGAAGGAGTCCAGGTCCAGGTGGGCCAGCGAGGCTGGGTAGCGGAGGGAGAACTTGGTGGGGAGATGATGTCACATAAGAAAAAGGAGAAAGCAGAGGGTGGGAGGCAGGGAGTGAAAAATAGCTCAAGTCAGAACCCACCACCCGCTCTGCTGCTCTCTCTGCTGGGCACTGTCGGGCAAAAACATTTGGAGGAGGAGAAAGGCCCAATTATAAAGTGGTCCGTCCTGATATACCTGGAACTTAACATTTGGTTTTACTTCTCCTTCTATGGGTGGAAAAGCAAATCCCGTGGCCCTCCTGTGGCCTGAGGAAGCGAGAGAGGCTTTAGAAAGGAAAAGGCTCTCCCCGGGGCTGGGAGGTGAGGGAGCAGCCAGGGGCCGGGCTGCACGCCTGCTCAGTTCTGAGTCTGGAAACCGGAGGGGCCTCTCCGATCCGCTGCCAGAGTGCATCATTACTGCCAATATTTTAATTCGTCTGTGTGGGAAATAACATATTCAGCAGCCACGTCTCAGCTGTGAAGGACAACAGTGACTATATATATCTACGTATCCATGTACGGCCAGCAGACTCATAAAAGTAACCAGGCGTCCTGGTTCCGACAGCCCCCGCGGAGCTCTCTGTGGGAAGGTACCGTGGTGGCTGGGGCCTGTGTCTGGCAGGAAGGTGCACATGTACCCACGCACACCCACCACCACTTCTTAATCACTTGCATTATTTGATACCCTGCTGATCACCTCCTGCTTGGCGGAAAACCCAGACAACTTGGGTCAGGAAAAGAAAATATTTTATTTATTTCCTTTTCCTTCAAAGGCCCTGGATTGGGTGTAAGTCTCATGGGCATTTCTTTGTTTTTGGACACTTGATTTCAGTCTGTGAGTTCTGGGATTGACAAACCCCATAGCAGAACTGAAAGTGTGGGGTTTAAGGGGATTGGCTTCTGATCTGCCGGGCGTTGCAGGCAATGATGCCGGCTGACCGTCCCCTGGTTTACAGAGGAGCCTGTCCCTCACTGGATACTGTAGGTGCACAGGTTTGGGGTGGTGGATCACTCGACTTTGCTTCAGCTCCTCAGGAAATTGCTAGTGCTTGGCAGAAAAGATTGAGCAGTGCAGTGGCATTTAAATTGCCCAAAGCATCAGTATTGACCTTCCAGAAGGCCCCAGAGCTCTAGAGGTAAAATTCGGGAAGGAAAAGCTCTGATCCTGATGAGCTGCACGACCTGCCTGTAACAGGTGAGGAGTGAGAGGGGAGCGCACGTCTCTTTGGGCCTGGGAGCATCCTCCAGGAGCTAAGTGCTCCGCGCGGGAGGGAACCGGGAAGTCCTCTGAGCCTGGGCCCTGGCCTCCACCTGGGCGTGCAGCTTTCACAGCTCTCCTGATGACCTCAGGACCTCTAAGGAAGTGGGTGGAGTGAGCGAGCCTTGGGTTCACCAGTGTTCATCAGAGATTTACTGGGTGCCGGGTGCTTTCACTCTTTTGTTGAGTGTCTACAAGACTCAGTCTTGGAGGCAGCAATTAACCCCATCGTACAGGGGAGAACCTGAGACTCAGAGAAGGCGATTGGCTTGCTCAATAATACGGAAGAGGAAAGAAGCTCTTTTATAGACTGTTTGTGGAGAGGGAGGAATGTGTTCTCTATTTAGAACCCATCCTTGACTAAACCCCGCCCTCAGGCTGAGAAACAGGCACAGGAGGTTCAGCTAGTCCAAAGTGAGACTTTGAAGTAGTTCCAGCACCAGGGGCCCGCAGGAGGTTAAGAAAGTCATTACCAAGTGCCGGGTACTAGCTCTGTGCCGATCCCTCTGCAACACTACGCACATTAATCCGCTTAATGAGGGAGGTGTTACTACGCCCATTTTGTAGATGAAGACACGAAGGCTAACAAACGTCGGATGCCTTGTTCAACGATGCCCAGTAAGCGTCAGAGCTAAGGTTCCAACCTGCTACTGTTGGACCCTCAAAGCCAAATGTTTTTCTAGTGTCGTATGATATTTTAAGGGCATCTTCTTCCAAGGTGGGGAGAGATGAAGGTCAAATGCTGTATTCTGAGGGTCACAAATGGAGGCGGGTGAATTATTTTGTGTATTAGCAGCAGCCATAGTAGAGTTAATAATAATTCCATCATTAATTCAAGGCTATTTATTGAGTGCCTGCTACATGGCAAGCACTGTTGTGGGCACTGGAGGTCGGGTAGTGAAAGAACAGAGGAAAATCCCTGCCTTCACGGAGCCTTGATTCCAGTCGGGGGAGACAATTAATAAATCAGAAAATAAGTATAATATATGGTATACTAGAGGCTAATAAGCTGTGGAGGGAAATAAACCAGGAAGGGGAGATTCGCTGGAGGTGAGGCTGCAGATTTAGATACGATGGTAAGAAAAGACCTCACGGAGAAGATGAATTTTGAATAGGGTCCTGAAGCAAGTGAGGGAGTGAGTCCTGTGGCATATCTGGGGGAACAGCATTCTGGGCAGAGGGAACAGCATATGCAAAAAGCCATAACAACAATAATAACAGTGGTTAGCTAGCCCTGGGCTAGATCAGTGGTTCTCAAAATATGGCCAGATGGGCAACATAGCCTCACCTGGGAACTCCTCAGAAAAGCAAATTCCCTAGCCCCATCCCAGAACCGCTCTCAGGGTGAAGCCCATGGTGTATGTGTGTGTCTCTATGTGTATGCATGTATTTTATACAAATTTTTATTACAGTATAATTTACATGTTGCAAAATTCATCCCTTGAGTGTATGTGGGCATATATATAGTATGCATTCATATATTATTTTTATGGTAGTATAATTTATATACTGCCAAATTCAACCCTTTTAGCGTACATTCCTATGAATTTTAATAAACTCATGCCATCATGTAGCCACCATGATTAAGATATGGAACAGTTCCATCTCTCCTTAAAATTCCCTTCATAGCCAACTCCTACCTCTACCTCCCAGGCTCTGCCACCACTCATCTGTTTTCTGTGCCTCTGATTTTGCTGCAGAATTAGTGTTTTCACAAGCATTGCAGGCGATTCTGATTTATGCTAAAGTTTGAGAGCTATGGTATTCTTCTAAATCCTCAGGCACCTTTACAAGACCTGTATGACACTCATTTCACATATAAGTACTTCTCCTAAGGTTCTCTCAGGAATTCCCAACTACCCTTTTCCTATTATGCAGAGAGGCGTCACCTCCTATTCAGAGGCTTGGGTGAGGGTTGGTGGGGTGCGATTTGTCTTCTACCCCAAATACATATTAATGCATTTTTCTAAATAAAGAAAGAGTATGCCCTAAAAACAATGCCGGTAAAGAAATGCTTTCCCCATTCATTACAGCTAAAACATATCCTGCGCCTCTTATAAATGCAGAAGACTTTATCACCCAGCTAAGGGGTTGGAAGAATATCCCTTCTCTTCCACACACACCCCTCTGGTTGTACATATGTTGCCTTTCTTTGATTAAATTCCTGTTGAAGTTTTTTTCAGTGTATTTACACGACATAAAAACATTCTTAAAAAATGTAGACAACAACCAATTTGAAGAATCTGAGTTTGTCTGCCGTTTCTTGTCCTTCTACTCTCTGACTCCCCATTATCTTCTTCCAAAATAATCACTAAGAGTCTGGCATATCTATTTTCAGACGTATACACATACATACACACCGATAAGACTATATACATTTGTTTTTCTTTTTTAAGAGCTAATGTGTTATGTTGTTTACTAAGTAATTTTATATTTGATAGTTTTTCTGAGAACTTACATTTCTAGCAATTTAATGAATTAGAAAATCTGAAAAAGTTTGAATTAAGTCATTTAGTGTGTTGGATTAAATATACCGGCCATCCTTCAAAAGCATAGCTGAGTTTAAAAGAATGTGAAGGATATCTCTGGGGTCAAAAAGAAGAGAAAACTGAAAACCACGGTAAGAAGCAGTCTCCTTTTCCTTTTTTAGTTTCCATTGCTAAGAGGATTGGGTTTTAACAGCCATGAGGAGATAAAATATGTGCCTCTGGCTTTCTGAGAGGGTTAACTGGAAATGAGACAGCCACTACAGCCAGGACCCTCAGATAGCTGCATCTTCAGTGAAAGTGTGTATTAGAAAAAGCTGCCCACCGGCCTAAGGAGATAATAAGGAAAACCGTCTGTCTGGCTTCTCCTCTCAGTGTGGAAAATCTCCCTTAAGAAGATGTAATCATAGACCCACTCTTGTATAGATGTAGGATTGACATTTGCACTACCGGTGTTCTCCAGGAACTGCCAAACTGAGAAATTATGTAAGTACTTCTGGGGAGTGATAATTTGGCCATACATGAACAAATTTTTTGGCAGGAAATGCCCTCCAGCCAGACAGCATTGGATTATCACAAAGTCACACTGAAGACTAGTTTGCAATAAAAAATTGTCTGACACACAAAGAAACAATATACCAAGGCAGAGCAAGTCAGCAGATGCAACAAACGATACAATGAGGTCATCCCACTCTTTGTATAATTGATCTCTTGGATGGCAATTATCAAAAAAATATATTTAAAATAACTAAAGCCATAAAAGAAAGAGCAAGAAAGTTGGGAAAAAAGGAAATATTTTAAAAGCCCCAGTAGATATGAAAAAGAAAATAGAACTTCTAAAATTGAAAAAAGTATGATAGATTGAAAAAATTAATGGTTGAATTAATCAGCAGATTAGATCCAATTGAAGAGAGGATTGGTGAACTGGAGCTAGTTCTCAGGAAATTATCCAGAATACAGCATGTAAAGAAAATAGATAAAATATGTTAAATAGAAATTAAGAAGAGTAAGAATAGAGTGGGAAGATTCAATGTACGTTTGATAGCAAAGAATAGTGACATTTGATGCATTAATGGTTGAAACTACCAGAATTTATGAAAGACATAAATTCTCAATTTAAATAAGCACAAATGCTGAACGTGAAAATCAAAATGTTAGATTGTGCCAAGATGTGTTATAATGGCAGAATAACACAGAGAAAGAGAGACTTTTAAAGAATATTTGTTTTTTTATTTTATACTTGAATGGGAGTTTAGTAATGTAAATATTATTCTTGGGTCATATTTTGTTTCTCTCAAGATTTTGTAGATATTGTTCTATTTCTTTGCATATTGAATATTTTGTGGAAAAGTCTAAAGTCAGCCTGTTTTTTCATTCCTTTGACTTGCTGTTCACCTCCTACCCCCTGGCTAACTGGGTTCAGGAACTTACAGCCTGAGCATTCTCTATAAACTTTCCCATCATCCTCTGATAATTGTTGACTAGATTCATTACTGGTATGCAGTTTAAAATTTATTTTAAAAATTATCATACAGGAAAACTGACCTTTTTGGGGGGTACATTTCTATGGCTTTTAACACATGTATAAATTTGCATAATGACCACCACAATAGAAAATAGAACAGTTCTACCAACTCTGAATCCTCCGTTCTGCTATCCTTTTATAGTCACACCCTTCCCCACCACTGTAAAGTTTGTCAACCACAGATCTGTTCTCCATAAGTGTAGTTTGGCTTTTCAAGAATGTCGTATAAATGAAATCATACAGTATGGGATCTTTTGAGGCTGACTTCCATCATTCAGCACAATGCTTTTGAGATTCATCTAAATTGTTGTATATATTAGTAGTTCATTCCTTTTTATTCCTGAGTAGTATTCTATTGTATGGATGAACCACATTGAGTTTATTCATTCACCCATTGAATGACATTTGGATTGTTTCCAGTTTTGGGCAATTATGACTAGAGAAGCTATCAACATTTGTGTACCATTTTCATCTGAGCATAAGTTTTCATTTCTTCAGTGTATATACCCAGGAGTGGGATTATGGGGCCATATGTTAATACATATTTAAGTTTATAAGAAATATCTAAACAATATTCCAGAATGGCCGTTCCATTTTTTGTTCTCATCAGTAATGTATGAATTTTCTAGTTTCTCTGTGTCATCGGTGGTACTTGGTATTGTCAGTACTTTTTTATTTTTAGCTGTTATAATAGAGGTGTGGTGACATCTCATTGTGGTAGTGCATTTCCTTCTGGCTAATGATGTTGAACATCTTGGTCAAGTGTCTGTCTTAGTCTTTTGCTCATTTTTAAATTGGGTTGTTTGTTTACTTAGTGATGAGTTTTGAGAGCTCTGTATGTATTCTGCATGCAAATTATTTTTTGGATATGTGATTTAAAAATATTTTATCCGAGTCTATAGCTTGTCTTTCCAGTCTTTTAGCAAAGTATTTTGCAGATTAAAAGTTTTTAATTTTGATGAAGTTTAATTTATCTTTATTTTTTCTTTTATGGGTCATGATTTTGGTGTCATACCTAAGAACTCTTTGCTTAATCCAGCTCAAAAAGGTTTTTCTTCTATGTTTTTTTCTGAAGGTTTTACAGTTTTATCTTTAATATTTAGGTCTGTAATCTATTCTGAGTTAATTTTTGATTATGGTGTGAGGTATGGAACAAAGCACCTTTTTAGATATGGATATTCAGACAGAATATCATTGAATTGCTTTTGTACATTTGTTGAAAATCAATTTGCCATATATGTGGGTCTATTTCTCAATCTCATTCTGTTCCCTTGATCCACGTGTCTATTCCTCCACCAATACCACACTGTCTTAATTACTCCAGCTTTATAAGAAGTCAAAATTGGATGGTGTAATTCCTCAACTTCTTTTAAAAAATTATGTTAGCTATTCTAGTTCCACTGCCTGTCCCTATGAATTTTTTCTTTTGGTGAGGAAGATTGGCCCTGAGCTAACATCGATTGCCAATCTTCCTCTTTTTGCCTGAGGAAGATTGCCGCTTAGCTAACATGTGTGCCAGTCTTCCTCTACTTTGTATATGGGACGTTGCCACAGCATGGCTAGATGAGCAGTGTGTAGGTCTGCACCCAGGATCTGAACCTGCGAACCCCAGGCTGCCAAAGTGGAGCAGGCAGACTTAACCACTACACCACTGGCTGGCCCCTCCCTATGAATTTTTGAGTCAGCTTATCTATCTACAAAAAGTCCTACTGAGATTTTGATTGGATTTGTGCTAAATTTATAGACGATCTGAAGATAACTGACATCTTTATTATGTTGAGTCTTTTGATTCGTGAACACAATATGTCTCTCCATTTATTTGGACTTTCTTTGATTTCTTCCATCAGCCTTTCTTAGTTTTCAGCATACAGATCCTATATGCACTTTATTAGATTTATAATTATATGCATTTTTAGTTTTACTAGTTAGTGCCCCCAAAAGACTGTATTAATTTATCCATCTACTAGTAGTTGAGAGCATCCATTTCTCCAAATTCTTACCCACAGTGGATATTGTCAATTTTTTTTAACATTTTATTTGTTATATCTATTTATTTTAAAGTGATTTGTAGGGTAGACACGGTCATCTTCCTCCAACTCTCTTTAGACCCATCCTGTTGAGTTTAGAATGCATGTCCTGAGCACAGGCATACACAGATTTAATGTGTGTACCACGTTGCCCAGATAACTCCTATCTCTTCCCACCCCAAAATAAAGGCTGCCATGAGCCTCGCTTAACGTCTTTTCGACTTTTTAAGGAATGAACTTGACCGGTTTCCAGATGAGCATTTTGGGTCTGAGATTCCCTGAGATACTTCCGAGTGAAGGAGCTATGAATTGGTTGCTGGAGCCCCAAGTTGAATTTCCAGCTCTGCCATTGATTTGAGGTATGAAAATTCAGGAAACCACCTTGCTGTCCAGTCCTCAGTTTCTTGTAAATTTAATGAGACTGAAGATCCAAAGATTGTTCCAGTTCTAGTTCTGAGTTATATAAGTGGTCATCTATACTTCTCAGGTGGGAAACAAAGAAACAGAGAAGTGGGGAAAAGAAATAGAAAACATAAGGAGAGGGAAGGGAAGGACCAAAATTAGGAAAAAGAATCTGAGGCCTGATTGCTGCCTCGCTAGGGGTTGACCAGTTGTCAAATTAGCAGTCGCCCCAAGAGAGCTTTCCCAGGAGGGAGTGGATGATGTCAGCCACCTCTGGAACAAGTCCAAGTGTCTGACCTCCTGATTGTGGCTCAGAAAACCCATTTTCACACTCTAAGACAGCTATGGTTAAAAATCTTCTTTTGCCATTTTTCAGTATTGTGATTATACTTCCTTTGCACAATAGACCAATAAATGTGTTAATCTTGTCAATTTCATATGTAAATGTGGCTTTTGAAAATGCCAGTTTCTTGGAGGCAACAGGAGGTAAACAGAAAACAGAGAAAAAGTCTTGATAATTTTGCAGTAGAAGGAATAGAGTTTCAGAGAGATCAAGATACTCAATTCCACAGTTATTTACTGAGATCCCATTTGGTGCCAGATGCTGTGCTGGGTGCTGAGGATTCAGAGGTGAGCAAGACATCCATGTCACTTCCATTAGTGACATTTATAGGAATTGCCCAAAGAGATACCCAGTAAGTGGTGGAGCCTGCACGCACACTCTGGGCTGTCAGGCTCTACCATCAGCTTAGGGACCACTAAAACCATGCAGTTTTCAGTATCTGCGACACCTGTGGCTGAGCACTCTGATTTACCATTCTGCTTCTAGTTAAGCCCAATATTCTAACCTAGTAGAAAAGTAAATCTTCCCTTTACATCCTGACTAGGCATTTGATTATAACAGTGTTGCTGCTACAAGAACACTGCATTTATTGAAGGCACGCCACATACTAGAAAAAAGATATTGATTTTTGATAGCCTTTTTCTTAAACTTTTCATTTTGAAATAATTATAATTTCACAGAAGTTGCAGAGATAGTGGAGATCCCAGTACCCTTCACCCAGTTTCATAACTATATACATATACATATATACATAGCTATATCACAATATCAAAGTCAGGAAATGGACAGTGGTACAATGTGTGCATATAGTTCTATGTTATTTCATCACATGTAGATTTGTGTAATCACCACTGCCTTCAAGATATGGCACCATTCCATTACCACAAAGACCTCCCTCATACTATCCCTTTATAGCCACCCCTATCTGCCTCACCCTATGATCCCCAGGTCCTGGAAACCACTACAAAGCTGTTTTCCATCTCTATAATTTTATCATTTTGAGAATGTTATATAAATTAAATCACACAGCATGTGACCTTTTGAAGGGCCTTTCGTTAAGCTCAACATCCTTGAGATCCAGCTAAGTCGTTATGTGTATCAATACAGAGTTTATTTCTGAGTGGTATGGCATGGTATGGACGTACCACAGTTCGTTTAACTTTTCCTCTTGATGCACATTTTGATGGTTTCCAATTTTTGGCTACTGTAACTAAACCTGCTATGAATATTTGTGTATGGGTTTTTATGTGGACAGACACTTTCATTTATTCTGGGATAAACCTTCCAGGAGTATAATTGCTGGATCATATGATAAGTGTATATTTAGCTTTTTAAAGAAACTGTCAAACTCTTTTCCAAAGTGGCACATCATTTTACATTCCCATCAGCAATGTATGAAAGATCCGGTTTGTCCACATCCTTGCCGGCATTGGAACTATCACTATTTTTCATTTTAGCTGTTCTGATAGGTGTTAGTGATATCTCATGATGGTTTTAATTTGCATTTGCCTAATGGCTAGTGATGTTGAGCATCTTTTCATGTGCTTATTTGCCATCCATATATCCTCTTTGCCAAAATATCTGCTCATGTTTTTTGCTCATTTATTAATTGCATTGATTTTTTTGTTCCTGAGGAAGATCAACCCTGAGCTAACAACTGTGCCACTCTTCCTCTGTTTTATATGTGGGATGCTGCCACAGCATGGGTGGTGAACGGTGTAGCTCTGTGCCCAGGATCTCAACCTTCAAATATGGGCCACCAAAGCAGAGGGTGCAGAACTTAACCACTAAGCCATGGGGACAGCTCCGTGCATTGTTTATTTTCACTAAAGTTTTGAGTTTTTTTTTTTTTTTTTAATATTCTAGGCACTAGTTCTTTGGCAGATGCATGGTTTGCAAATATTTTTTCCCACTGTTATGCTTATATTTTGATCCTCTCAACAGGTCCATCTCAGAACAAAACCTTTTAATTTTGATGGGGTCAAATTTATCAGGTTTTCCTTTTATGAAGTGTGCTTTTGATATCATGTTTAAAACTTCTTAACCAAGCCGTAGATGCTGAAGAATTTCTCCTCTATTTTCTTCCCAAAGTTCTATAGTTTTATATTTTGTGTTTAAATCTGTGATCCATTTTGAATTAATCTTTGTATGAGGTGTGAGGTTTAGGACAAGGTTCATTTGATTGTTGTCATTGAATTGCTTTTGCACCTTTATCAAAAATCAGCTGGCCCTACTTGTGTGGGGCTATTTCTGGTTTCTCTAAAATATTCCATCGTTCTATGTGTTTATTCCTTCTGCCAGGACCAGACGACCTTGATTACTGGAGCTATATAATGCATCTTGAAATTGGGTAAAGTGAATCCTCCCACTTTATTCTTTCTTTTCAAAATTGCTTCAGCTGTTTTGGCTCCTTCGTCTTTCCAAGTTGATGGAAAGATGAGAGTATTTTAAATAAATGGTGCTGGAGCCAATGGGTGGCCAGAGGCAAAAAAATGAACCTACACCTCAACCCTCACACCTCATACAAAAGTTAACTCAAAATGGATGGCAGACTTAAGTGCAAAGTGTGAAACTATAAAACTTTGAGAAGAAAAGATAGGAGAAAATCTTCAGAGCCTAGGCTTGCCAAAGAATTTTCACACTTGATACCAAAAGCATCATCTATAAAAGGAAAAAAAATTGATTTGTTGGGCCTCATCAAAGTGAAAAACTTCTGCTCTGTGAGAAACTATTAAGAGGATGAAGAGACAAGTTACAGAGGAGGATAAAACTGCAAACCATGAAATTGATGCAGGGCTAGTAACTAGAATATATGAAGAACTCTCAAAACTCGACAGTAACACAAACAATTTAATTAGAAAATAAGGGGCCGGCCCCGTGCTCGAGTGGTTAAGTTCACGTGCTCCACTTCGGTGGCCCAGGGTTTCACCTGTTTGGATCCTGGGCGCAGACCTAGCACCACTCATCAGGCCGTGCTGAGGCGGCGTCCCACACAGCACAACCAGAAGGACCTACGACTAGAATATACAACTATGTGCTGGGGGGCTTTGGAGAGAAGGAGAAGAAGAAGAAAAAGATTGGTAACAGATGTTAGCTCAGGTGCCAATCTTAAAAAAAAAAAGAAAGAAAGAAAATGGGCAAAAGATATGAACGGACATCTCACCAAAGGGGATATAGAGATGGCAAATAAGCACATGAAAAGATATTCAGCATCACTAGCCATTAGGGAAATGCAAATTAAAACCTCAATAAGACGTCTCTACACACCTATCAGAATGGCTAACATAAAAAATAGCGACAACATCAAAGGATGAAGAGGATGCAGAGAAACTGGATCACGCGTGCGTTGCTGATGTAAAATGGTACCGTCACTGGAAAATATTTTGGCAGTTTCTTATAAAACTAAACATGGAAGTTCCATTTTCTGCATGTTGACCTTATAACTAGCAATGTTGCTGAACTCTGGTTAGCTCTAATAATACGTGTATAGGTTACCTTGGCTTTCCTATGTAGAAAATTATTTCTTTGAATTATTATCCTTTGTTTATTCCTTTCCAATTCTTGTATCTGTTATTTTTCCATTTTTATTGTGTTGCCTAAGACCTTTAGGACAATACCTTATTCCAGACTTTAAAGATAATCTTCTAACGTCTCATCATCAAATTTGAGGTTTGCTATAGGATTTTGTGTGTACCCTTTGTGAGTTTAGGGAAGTCCTCATCTAATCCTGCTTTGCCAAGACTTCCTTTTTTCCCATGAATTGGTGTTTAAGGTAGCAGTTTTTAAAAAACCATCTATTGTTATAATCAAATAGTTTCTTCCTTGAATTTGTTAGTGCGGTAAAATAGATTGCTGGATTTGGGTGTGTTTTTGTTATGTTTAATATTTTGATGGGAAAAACCTTGTGTTCTGGGATAGGAAAGTATCCTTATAGACCAGTCCCATGTTTCTTCTAAGACTCAGAGGTTTTGCTGCTTCTAGACTAGTTTTCACACTAATTTCTTGCTCTGGGATTCTCATGCTACGTGAATAGTGTAAATTCTGACCTTATATCTACCTTTGGAGTAAACTTGGACTTTTGACTTTTCACAGGAGATTATTTTTCTAGTCAGATCCTGAGGCGGAAGACAATCTTCCTTGCTGCTTCCTGGGCTTATATTTTTCAGAGGGTCAATCCTTTTAGGATTCTAAGCCCTATTCTCCTAAGCCTTGGTATTTATTCTCAACCCCCCAGCCCTTAGTCCTGTTTCTGGGCTGGATGCTTCTAGACTGCTGTGACATAATCTCAAACTCTTAATGCTTGGATTTTGAGCTCTCTCTTTGTTTCTAAAATCGAGGAACTTCCTATTCTCCTCCCCACCCCCAGGCTCAGTATAGATTAAATTATTTTTATTGTTATATTTCACCTAGCATTTCTATAATTAGAGGATTGGCTCAGCTCAGGATAGGACAGCTAAACCAGTTCAGTCTACATATTCCTAAAAGTCCTCTTCTCTTATAATATTTTTCCAGGAAGGAATATGTTTAGATTTCCAAACTGCTATCATATTATAAGAAATCATAATATGAATATAAAGTTAATCCTACCAGCCGGCTGCATCATTGGGATATTAGTGCCTATCTTAAAGAGCGATTGGGATGATTAAATGAAATAATGCCAGGTAATAAGTTTGTTACAGTTTCTGGGCCGTGGTAATACTCAGTAATTGTTAATTATTATTACAATAATTCAAATTATCCACACTACCTTCTGCTCTTCTAGAGTAACTTTTAAAATTTAACTAAACTTTTTCTTTTAGAGTAGTTTTAGATTTACAGAAAAGTTTTCAAGATGGTATAGGGAGTTCCCAAATGCTGCTCACCCAGTTTCTCCCATTGTTAACATCTCCCATTACCACCAAACATTTATCACAACTAAAGGACCCCCTTGGTGCATTTCTATTAACTAAACTCCACACCTTATTTGGACTTGACTAGCTTTTACCTAGTGCCCTTTTTCTATCCTGGGATCCCATCCAGGTACCATATTACATTCAATTGAAACGGTTCTTTAGGCTTCTCTGGTCTGTGACAGTTTCTCAGCTTTTTCTTGTTTTTGATGACCTTGATGGTTTTGAGGAGTACTGGTTTGTTGTTTTTTAGAATGTCCCTCAGTGGGGGATTGGCTGACGTTTTTCTCATGGCTGGACCAGGCAGAGTTCCATTTTAAGACCTGAAGAAGAACTATGGGGATGGAATGTGTTAGTCATTTGTTTACTTTCAGCTGAGGGAGGAAGGAAGGGGAGAGTTTGTTGAATTCCAGCCCCAGGGTAAGAACATAGAGTGGTCATCCAGTGACTCTTCCAGGGACAAAAAAGGGCCGTAGCTACCACCTGAACACCTGCCATTTTACGTATGTTATACACATCTATATCTGAATCTGTGTTTATATCTGTATACCATTTTTATCTCTCTCTACACATATACACATGCATGTATAGATTATAATCTAAATCCTAAAAATAACTCATCCTAGTAGATCTATTTTCTTTATCTTACAAAGAGAAAAAAGTTCAGAAGCCTTCAGTGACTTGCCTGAGGCCGCCCTGCTAACAGGTGCCGGAGTTGGGATTTTAAACCCCGTCCAACTGGCGCCAGAGCTGGAACTTCTAGCTGCACTGCACTGCCCCCTACTGGCTCCATCCTCTGGTCACCTCTGACCAAGGACTATAGTGTTAAGAATGCCCATAAGATTTATTAAACCTTTGCAGTTTCCTAAGGTTTGTTATTTATTTCTCACCTTTGATTTGCCCGTTGGTGGTCAGTGGTAAAACTCCTGAAACGAAAAAGGGCCTATGGGAGTGCTTTCAGAGACAGCCTGGAAGAGGAGCCCTGGGGAGCTGGCATCCCACTCTGCAACTAGATCTTAGGAGAGCTGCTCCTTTGCGGACAGAGTCGGGGACAGCAGCTTTAAGAGTAGAAGGAAAATCAAACAACCCAATCAAAAAATGGGCTGGAGACATGAACAGACATTTCTCCAAAGAAGGTATACGGATGGCCAATAGGCACATGAAAAGATGCTCATCATCGCTGATCATCAGGAAAATGCAAATCAAAACTTCACTAAGATATCACCTTACACCCATTAGAATGACAAAAATATCTAAAACTATAGTAACAAATGTTGGAGAGGTTGTGGAGAAAAAGGAACCCTCATACACTGCTGATGGGATTGCAAACTGGTGAAGCTACTATGGAAAACAGTATGGAGATTCCTCGAAAATTAAAAATAGAACTACCATACGATCCAGCCATCCCTCTACTGGGTATTTATCCAAAGAGCTTGAAGTCAGCAATCCCAAAAGTCCTATGTACCCCAGTGTTCATTGCAGCATTATTTACAATAGCCAAGACATGGAAGCAACCTAAGTGCCCATCAACTGATGACTGGATAAAGAAGATGTGGTATATATATATATACAATGGAATACTACTCAGCTGCAAAACAGAACAAAATCATTCCATTTGCAATAACATGGATGGGCCTTGAGAGAATTATGTTAAGTGAAATAAGCCAGCTAGAGAAGGATAATCTGTGTATGACTCCACTCACATGAGGAATTTAAAAATGTGGACTAAGAAAACAGTTTAGTGGATACCAGGGGAAAGGTGGGGTGGGGGGTGGGCACAAAGGGTGAAGTGGTGCACCTACAACACGAATGACAAACATTAATGTACAACCGAAATTTCACAAGATTGTAACCTATCATTAACTCAATTAAAAAAAAAAAAGAACAAATGCATAACCTGGAAAAAAAAATAAAACAAACAGCAGAGACTAAAAAAAGAGTAAAAGGAAAATATCTGAGTCCCCTAGAGACCAGCAGGTACCAAGCCTGGGACTGAAGAGGAACTATGGAGCCTGGGTATTTCTCAGCCTTTTACCAAGATGTTGTTTGCATTCCATCTGCTCATGAGTGTGGGATTTTAAAATAACAGCGACATTACTAATAATAACAGTGAAAATATTTTCAGTGCATCCCCTCTCATCCCATTCTCCTTTCTTTGTTTGTCTTCATTTGCTCCCCGTTCAGACGCTCTCCTTCCTAAGAGGCCCCGCTCATCTCTGGGTGGATGGAGTGCTGTGCATGACCGAAACATTTACGATTATCCACTTATTGATTAGCTTCCATAAAAGTCGCTCACAGTCTTCTAAAGTTCACTGCAATCTGATGTCCTGATTATTCCCTTATTAGGTTCTGCTTTGGATGGAATTTCTAAGCCAAATTGAAATTCATGGTTGTTATGAACCATTTCCAAGACATCACTCAGAAGCGAGTCAAGAGATGCTTCTTGCCTGCCTCTGCCCGTTAGATTTTGGATCAAGATTCTCATCCCATGCCATGCCCATTAATGTGAGGTTGTTGCTTTATTTATGACCCTTACTCGGTATGTTGCAGTCTACTTCTGTTGTCACATTTTCACCAGCTTATATCACATTCTGACTCTCACCTTCCATGGCGGAGGCTGCATGTCTGTGTTACTTTATTTAGCAGATGCCTGGACCAATTACAATTTCTTTGCCTTTTCCTCCCCCTTGAACAAGGTGGAGGAGGGTGAGTAAGACCAGGATTTTCTCTATGTTTATTTTTAAATAAATCCTCCCTAAAACTTAAAACATATCATCTTCCTCTGGAAGCTGGCAGCTGTCTGGCCCAGGGACACAATTACAGCTTCGTCATTAAGACTAGAAGTCACCGATCAGTACCTCCTTCTCTCCTATTCAGTGGATGCTGATGGAAACTCATTTACCAGATCAGCATGGAGGACAGCATGACCTCTTAGGAGTTCAGAGAACTGGGAGTTCAGAAATGCCCTCATGTCAATGGGGAACCACCCTGCATCACTTTCCCCAGAAGTTCCTGGATTTTTATCTTGCTCGTCACCTGCCCAGGACCATGACCTCGATAGACACTTGGTTGTGGGGGTGTCAAGTGACATGGCTCACCTCAGGGCCGTGAGGAGGCAGTTCTCTAGAGCAGAACCAACACAGGAGTTGAAGTCAGATAGCCCTGAGATCCAGTCCCAGTACCATCATGTACCGGCTGTATGACCTTGGGCAAGTTACGTCATATCCTGGAAACTCCATTTTCTCACCGACATGCTAGAAGCTAGACTACTTAATTCACAGTGTTTTGGGGAAGGGTCAAGGATGCCAACAGGTGAAATGTACTTAGTACTAGTGCTTATAGCCCCATTGCTCCCTGAAAATAATTTTCTAGAAAGTCATAAAACTTTGGCCATGCTGAGGCACAGACTCTTGGGGAAAGGGCTTAGACTTTGGAATAAGATAGATCAGTGTCAAAATCAGGTTCTACTACTTATTGGCTTTATGACCTTGAACAAATTGCAAAAATTGTGAGGTTCAGAATCCTTACCTGTAAAACAGGAAGAATTTCATGGAGTACATAGCATAGATGAAAAACTATTAAGGGTTTCTCTTTTCTTTGACCTTGACCTTGTTTGTGCAGGTCAAATCATTTAAGCCACAGCTGATGTTTGATCATCTGAGAAAGTGGTCATGTGGTTTGATAGTCTTAAGATGACCAAGCACTAGGAGAAATTTTTCCTGTTCTAAGCTGCCTATATATATATACACATACATACATACATATATACACATAATATATATATACACACACACATATATATATACTCAAAGATTCATATACGTGTGTGTGAGTGTGTGTGCTTTTCCTTTTTCTTCCCAAACATTTTTATCCCTTTCATCCTCTCCACCTGTGATCCACCACTGGCTAAGTCACAGGTCTTTTATTGACGTCTGGGTCAGCCACGCTGTTTGCACCTCTGAAGCCTGCCGTGCAATGCAGAAACAGGGAGGCTGAGGTTGACATGTGCTTCAGTCCACCCCTCCAAAGAACCCAGATCTGGGGATTTGGAAGTCCCATTTCTTGCCTCCTCATGACCACGGGGATAGAAATTTAACCTTTGCAGGTCCGGAGCAAGCATATGAGAGAAAAACTCAACTTCCTTTCCTTCCTTATTCTCCAAAAATCCCGATTCCGTGGACTTTCACTACTTCTACCTCACAGCTCTGGTGAACCTGGCTGTCTTGTCACCATGATGGGCCTCAGCTCCCTCTTTGGCCACAAAAGGGTAATGCGGCATCTTACCCCATAGAAGGATGTCAGGGTATGCTACAAGAGGTGTCACACATAAAGGGGATTGCAGAGTCTCCACCCTATGTTGAGTGTGGAGTTAGGGGTGACTCCTTCCTCCTCGCTCAATTCCTCCTGGGTTCTCAAAGACCTTCACAGTTAAACCAAAGACAGTTTTCTTGTGTGGCTCCTCTGTACTAAGCACTTTCTCACTATGGGGCCTTTCGTAGAAGCAGGGTGACGCAGGTATTTCTCTATGTCATAGATGAAGAAACCGAGGCTCAATCGTGCCACTTGTCTGAAGTCACCCAGTTTCAAAGTTGCAGAGCCCATCTCTCCATGAGGTATTCTGAGCACAGGGCCTGGAGCATACGAGCTTTTTAAGAGCCTTCAAAAAGATTTGAGACCTGAAAAATGATGATTAGCTCAAACATAGTGAAAGAACACTGTACAATCAAAATTAATATGCATTTAGTTAAATATTTATGGAATATAACAGTAGGTCAAATTGCCCCTTCACTCTTATATAGTTATATGTAAATTATATTAATGGGGAATATGGGTGCAGGATGTGGGTTTGGAAACTGTGAGAAAGGGCCTTCCAAATCAAAGGATTTTAAATCCTGGGAAGATGCTGAGGTAACCTGAAGTGAAACCCAGTCATAGCGCTTGGTCCTTCTAAGCTGTTCCAGCCCTATCTGGGGTTTACCCAAGTCACTGCTCTGAGCTTTTTCTGGTCTGTGGGATGCGAAAGGTGCTTTCAGATTTCTTTCTGGAGCTAACAGATGAGTCAGAGAGCCTAACAGTCCTCTATTCATTCACAAAACTGTCTGTGACCATCTTCACGTTTTCTTCATTCATTTATATCACATGCTTGGTCATCAGGATATACATGATCTTAATTAAATCCTCTTGTATGCTTTTGCCATTCAAGACCATGATTGTCAGTGGGACTCATTGGACTTCTGCCCCATAGCTGCAAGAGGTTGGGGCGCCCTCCATTCCCCTTGCTGGGAACCATAGCTGCTGCCTTCATTCCACATCACTCTACACTGAAAACAAACCCAAGGACACCAGGCCTAATTTGCCCACCAGTGGGGACCGCCTTGCTTTACTGGCTGGTTTTGTTGGCAGAAACATGCAAGTTATTCCCCAGCCTGGGCATTGCCATCTATCACAGTGTCTTGGACCCTGGCAGGGGGCTGAATAGCTTGGTGGCTCTCAACAAAAATTAGGTAAGTAGAGAACCTTGAGTGAATGAGGTGGAACATTTCTGCACACAGAGCTGCACTAATGATGGGAGCTTTTTCAAAGCCCCTGGACATGCAACAGTTGTACTGCCTGTCTTTCCTCACTGAGATGTCTTCCCTTAAATTATTCTAACCATGTCTAGACCCCTTTCCAGAACATTCCATGTCACTACATTAGAGACATCACAGCCTCCCCACAGCAGAACCTATGGGATTCCTTGGTGTGACATTCAGAGTCTGCCATTGTCCACGTCCAACTTTCTTGTGATGGTTAATTTTATATGTCAACTTGACTGAGCCGTGAGATGCCCAGAAATTTGGCCAAACATTATTCTGGGTGTGTCTGTGACGGTGTTTCTGGATAAGTGTAACTCTTAAATAGGTAGACGGAGTAGAGAAGATTGCCCTTCCTGATGTGGGTGGGCCTTATCCAATTAGTTGAAGATCTGAATAGAACAAAAAGGCTGAGTAAGAGGGAACGCCTCCTGCCTGTCTGTGTTAGCTGGGGCATTGGTCTTTTCTGGCCTTTGGACCCAGACTGAAACACTGGCTCTTGCTGGGTCTTGGGGCGGCTGACTTTCAGACTGGAGCTTACACCATCAGCTCTCCTGGGTCTCAGGCCTGTGGACTCAGCCTGGAACCACGCATGAGCTCTCCTGGGTCTCCAGCCTGCTGACTGCAGATCTTGGGACTCCTCAGCCTGCATAATTACACGAGCCAATTCCCTATGTGTGTGTGTATATATATATTAATGAAATTTATTATACATTATAATATACGTTATATATACATACATAAAGAGATTTATTTTATACACACACATCCTATTGGTTCTGCTTCTCTGGAGAACTCTGACTAAGCAGATTTAATATTATGGGCTAAACGTGTGTACTCCAAATTCACATTTAGAAACCCTAACCCCTGAGGTGACAGTATTTGAAGATGGTGCCTTTTGGAGGCAATTAAGATTAGATGAGGTCGTGAGGGCAGGACTCTGGTCTGGTGATATTACTGCCCTCATAAGTAGAGACCCTGAGTGCACTTTCTCTTTTTCCCCGAGCATGCACAAAGAAGAGGTCGTGTGAACACACAGCGAGAGGGCAGCCACCTACCAGCCAAGAGAAGACACCTCAGGATGAAACTTATCTTTCTGGCACCTTGATCCTGGACTTTCCATCTTCCAGAATGTGAGAAATAAATTTCTGTTGTTTAAGGACCCAGTCTGTGGTATTTTGTTATGACAGCCCGAGTAGACTAACCCTTCGTCTTTTGAGTTTCCCCGGGAAAAGATACCACCGAGAATCACCTAGGGGCCATTCCTGGAACTTGTCACATGAAGAAGTACACATATCTGAAGAGAACAAGGCTGGACTGTAGTGCGTGCTGTACTGTGCTGCCCAGATCCTTCTTCAGGTCTGAGGTCCTCCATCCCCCAGCCGCCTGGAGTGTTGAGAGCTCTCTGAGTCTTTCTCCAAGAATTTCCCTCAGAGGAGTTCACGTCCTCGCCTAAGCTCATGTCCCATGGCAGGGACGGCCCGCATCCAATGACTGACACGTGAAGGAGCATAAAGGCCTGGTCCTCTTGCCTCAAGGCAGGACGACTCTGAAGAGCCACCCTAACCCCAGAGCTCCCTGTGGGATGGGCTGAGGCCTCTGTTGTGACTATGTCACAACTTAGCTTCTCCCTCTGCCCCATCTCATCCCCCACAGTTCCCCACAGTTGACCCCAAGGACACCCTCCAAAATGCTTCCTGTGTGCCGATTTCCATCTCCGAGTCTGTTTCCTGGGAAACCTGGCCTAAGACACTTTCACATTACGAATACTTTATTATGTCCCTTGATGTGAAATTTGTAGATAGTACACCTACCTCAACAGAAAATTTAAAAAATATATTCCCTAATCATAAAACGCAAAGCAATGTTTAATAAGGTAATGATGCATTTAATATTTCATAAAGTAATAATGTATCAGGTGAAATTATTTCAGAAGATAAGAAACAGTCAGATGCTTGTGCTGTAAAATCACCAAGAATTTGAGGGAACCACAATCCAGGGTGTTGTTTTGCCAACTCAAATGCTGCCAGCTCTGGGGGATATTTTGTGAATTTGCTATCAACTCTTGGGAAAGTTCCGAAAAAAACTAAGACAACATTCTCTTGACTTACAAGATAGTTGTATTCCTGGATAATTCAGCGTAAAAAAAAGTATAAAGATAAGAAAAATTACTTTGTGTTTTTATGTAAGACAGAGAAAGGTTCTCAGCACAGATATTGATAAAGTTGTGTTTTTGTTTGTTTGTTTTTCCTATACGGGACCATCTGCCAGGACCTTGGGAGGTTGTGAGGGTGATGGGACAATTCTTTGGTGGCACTGATGCGAGCACTTAGGACACAAGCACACCAGGTCCCCACCTATGAGTGCCCCCCATCATTGAGACAACCAGAATCTCCCCCATAAATGTCCCAGATGCCTCCAGGAAGTAGTCCTGGCTCTGCTGCAAAGGAAGGCCAGCGGGGAAAAGGAAGAAAAGTGAATTTTGAGTAGTAGCCCCCAAACTGAAGACATCCACGGCTTCACAGTGGTCAGCGCAGGACCCGGGTCTGAAGCCAGTTCTGTGTGATCCAGTCCTTGTGCCTCTCCCACCAGCCCACTCTTCGGTTCTGACTTCATAAGGGAAGACTCCGATCAAAAGAATGACTTACTTGGCTTTTCGGGACCCCACCACCATTCCCTTGTCTTATCCTCCCTAATTTAAGAAGTGTTGAAATACAGAGCCTTTCCATTTAGCCTCAGGGGGTCATAACCAGTGCCCTTTGAAAGGCTGCCACGAGGGTGGTCTCTGCTAAACTAACAGCTTCTATTTTGAGCACCAGGATGGAGGGGCTGTGATGCCAGCCTTTTGTGCCTCCTTTTTGAGATGGACAGCCAGGGTGGGCAAGTCTAGCTCTTACGGTTTGACAGGCTGGCAATTGGTAATTAGTTGGCCAAGGCTGCAGTTTGAACAGTTGCAGAGGCCACTTGTGGGGGTGGTTACGCTGTGAAGGCACACACACCTCCTCCTCCCTCTTTTCCTTCTTCTTTCCCGTGTCTTCCTCAGAGCCTTCCCCTTTCCTTCTGCAGCTTTCTTAATTGGACTGCTCCGCTGCTCATCCGAAGAGGGAGATCGTAAACAGAGAGAGAGAGTTTGAGAGAGAACACACTTACTCACAAAGACATGACTTCAAACTGTGCCTCCCTCCTGTCCAGGTCCCCACTGCCTGCCGCATCGTCTTAGTCCGTTTGGGCTCCTATAACAAAATACCATAGGCTGGGCAGCTTATAAACAACAGCCATTTATTTCTCACGGTTCTGGAGGCTGGCAAGTCCAAGATCAAGGCACTGGCAGATTTGATCTCTGGTGAGAGCCCACTTTCTGGTTCACAGGTGGCCATCTCCCCCTCTGGTATTGACCAGCCTTCCCCCTGACTTGCCTCTTCTCTGCTACTAGACAGGCTGGGTGGGGAAAAAAATGGGAGAGGTAACAGGATTATTAATTATCTGCTCTTCTTCCTCTCCTCACCCCCAGAGCACACTGAGTTACGTCTCCTTTCTTTTTAATAAAATATGGAATTCATTTTTTTCAGATAAAACATGTAACTAACTTTTGATGAGCATCTGCCACGTCGGACATAAAGTTAGACGATTTCATGTATTCTATCACTTATCAGCCACCTCTCGGGAGTAAGTAAACCGGCCCGCATTTTACAGGTGAGGCACCCGGGGCTCTCAAAGTGTAAACGAATTGCCCAGTGACAAGCTGGTGTGGGAGCAGAACTATGTGTCTGTGATTTATCAAACAGGAAAAACTCTTTTTTGTTTTATGCTGGTAGAATACCGTCACAGATGACAAGACTATGAGCCTCCGGAAGGAAGACACTGGTTTGTTCACCTCTGAACTCCTAGCACCTGGCGCATGCTGAGAGCTCGGCACGTGTTGGGGGACTCAAGAATCGTTAGATTCTCAGGGTGGAACAGACATTTGAGGACATGGAGTCTAGCCCATATCTCATAAGCATTCTAAAGGGATGGCCTTGCTACATCTGCTCAGAAATAGTTGTCTCTCTCCCCATAGGCCAGGCTCCCTCATGCCTCTGTTGTTCCTTCTCGCATAATCTGTTCCTTCTCTTGGAGGTCTGTTCCCTGCTCCTATTTTTTTTTTTTTTTTTTTTGGTCTGGCAAATGCCCGTTCATCTCTTAAGCTTCAAATCAAATGCCATCTCCTTTGTGACGGCTTCCCTGACTCTCTGATTTGGAATTCCTGCTCTCTCGTTCCACAGTGCTTTGCACAGACGGCCAAGGTTCCATCTGCCTTGTTGTGTCGAATTGTCTGTTGGCTCAACTCTCTGTCCACTAGCCTGGGAGCATTTTGAGGCCAGGGGCCTTGTTTCTTCTCCTCTGCATAGTCAGCATCTAACATAAAGGGTGTCGCATGGCAGATGGTTGGTGAATGTCTGTGGAGTGAATGAATGAGTGCGTAAATGCTGTCTTTTGGAATGGATACAAATCCAAGAACAATAATATCATGGCCACCCACTTCATTAGGTTCCTGTGTCAAAAATAATAATCAATAAAAAAAGCTTAGCATTTTGTTCAGATTTCAGGAAAACAGTCAGAAATCACTTTATTAAATGATTCTGTGCAGCAAGAAGAAGAACCAGGAAAATCATCTCTGTCCACCAGGACATGGATGAACTTCCCATAACTCTACAGACAATGCTCCTGCAGAAGGGAGCAGCCAGCACTGCGACAAGATTTATGAATACACACAAATTTTCACACTGTCATTGTTTTCTGACTTAAGTCATTATCTAAAAGTGTTTCCTCAACTTGCATCTAACCAAGCAAAGGGGTCCTAATGTGAATTCTCTCTTAGAGAAAAGACTTCTTGTTTGGTTGGTTGTTATTGTTTTCCTCCTTGGGTGTCAAGAAGTTTAGTGAGTTAGAAAGAATGACGTGAAGTAGAAATGCAATCTAATTTGGAAGTTATTCTTTCAAAGCATTTTGAGATAACAAAGCATCTTACTGATCAAAGTCAACTCCTTTCTTAAAAAGGAAGCTCACGTTATTTTATCCTACATTTTCCACCAGAAAGAGGATCTTGTATATTTTTGTTTTTCTTAGTAATATGTGGAGCCAGGCAAGGAAAATCTCAAAGACATACACTCAATCTTCTAGAAGTTTCAGCCCTTCATGTAACAAACCCTACCAAGGGAATATCAGCACTGGAACAATGGCGAAAATGATCTTTCTCCCAGGAAAAGAGATCTATGTAATAATAGCTCTCACTTACTGGGCCCGACTGTATGCCAGCTGCTTTCCAGACACTTCATTTGATTCTCATCAGCCAGCCCCTGTGGTGTTGTCACCCTCCATCCTTGTCTCTTGCCTGGTGGAAGGCAAACCCTGTCTCTCAAAACTCTATTCACCTCATAACAGTCAAGAAAGTCCTTTTAAAATTCAAGTCTGATCACTTTGCTCCTTGGCCTAACACCACCTGTGGCTGCCCATCTCACACAGTGAGAATGGGCCCCGTAGGTCCTGACCCTGGGCCCCGTCACCTTTCTGGTCTCATCTTCTCCTCCCACCTGCTCCCTCCGCTCCAACATTTCTGACCTCCTTGCTCCTCCTCCAATCTGCCAGGTGAGTTCTCAGCGCCTCACCTGTCACCATCTCAGGGTCTTGTCTTTGCCCTAGGTCTTCCCTCTGCCTTGAATCCTCCTGTCACATATCCACAAGTCTGTGTCAAATGTCCTCATCTGAATGAAACCTTCTTTGACCACCATATTTAAAACTGGACCCCTCCAGCATGTTCCCTCTACTCCTTTCCTTTCTTTTTCTCCTGTTTTCCTTATCTCCTCAGCATGCACACCTTCTAATACACTCTATAGTTTACTTATTTATGTTGCTTGTGGCTAGCTCACGCCCCACCCCACTGTCTCCTCAATATACCACTAGAATGTAAGCTCCATGAGGGCAGGCACGTTGGTATTTGTTTTCTTTCCCTTGACCACTTGCCAGCACGTGAGAGGCGCTCAGTAAGTATTTGTGGGATGAATCAACAGGCAAGCAGGCTTAGGGTGCCTGAATGATTTGGCTGGAGTCACACAGCTATTAAACAAAGGTGTAGGGCTCTCGCTCAGGTTTGCCTCAACCCAGAGCCAAGACTAGCCCCCTCTGCAACCCTGGGTCTGTAACTCTTCGTGGACAAAAAGAAAGAAGGATTAAAGGGTTGTACATATTTGAACGGCAGGAGACTCTTATGAGGCAGGTGGCGTGTTTTCATCAAACGGGGTAGGAAAACACAGTAGCAAAGCCAGACCTGAGTCTGCATCCCATCTCTCCACTTTCCAGCTGTGTGACCACAGCCAAGTTACCTAACTTCTCTGAAACTCAGTTTTGTCATCTGCAAAGTGAGGATGATGACAGTCATCAGGAGAATGAAATTATATGATGCTGGTAAAGTCCAGGTAGGAGTTCCCTAAATAGAGGTCATTACATGGTCAAATGATAAAAGTTATTAGTTCTTGAGTGCTCTCAGATCTTCTACCTTGTCCTGGCTCCTAAAATGAATTCTGACTTAGCCCAGTGCAGTCTCTCCCTGCTCCCCATTTTACCCAATGGAAGGGACATCCAGTGGATGTATTTTAGTTGTGTGTACCCTGCATGGGATCCAAGACGTACAAGCAAGAACTATTTGAAGTTATTTTTAGCTGTTTGAACTCTTCTCTTCGGCTCGTACTCAGCCCGAGGGGTCAAGCTCAGCAGGTGTCAGCTCTGTAAGAAGAGCGCAAATATTATTGAATTTGTTCGTGACCATCGTCTCCTCCGAGCGATCCTGGTCTTGTTTATCCCTCACATGTCCCTAATTCTCCATCCAGCTTGTGTTAGCTTTCCTATTCCACCATGACCGTAAATAATTTACCACTTTCTCCCATAGCTAGCTCACTGCCTATTACTATGAATTATTTACTGCAGAAATTCTGACTTGAGAAACTAAGATAATGGCACAAGTTATTTATGCAAAAGGGACGTGAGCTTTCTCAGACCTCACTCCTGCCTTCTAACTTCCCTTTTGCAATTTCTAGTCCTTGCCAAGCACTTTAGAAGCATTAACTAAGTTGGTTTTTGCCAAGTTGGTTTAAGCCAGTATGCCTTAAAAATGAGAGACATTACCGTTCCCACTCAACAGAGGGGTACAAGGAGTAGTTCAGAGGTACAGTCTTAGGAGGAGGCCATTTCGAGACCTGTGGTTAGAGAAATCCCTGGAGAGTATGACCAGTTTCCCATATAGCTTGTTTAGGATATACTGAATTACACCTTTTATTTCAGTTTAGTTGTCATTCAGGGCAGCAGAAAAGATATCAAGGAATTTTCTGTTAGTCTTGTATGTGTACTCGCATTGCTACTCACAATAACGAGAGGAATTTATGATTTCAGAAGCTAGTTCTTGATCCTTCTTATAGTTTTAAAAAGATGTGCTGTCCTGAACATTTCTCTATCCACACACACAGGTGAGGAGTTATAGCAGGACCATAAAATGACTTCTGTCATGGTTGTTCTCCAGACTCCATCCTCAGACCCATTCTGTTGCCTAAATTTGAGAGGTGGGAATTAATCCCACCCTTTCTCTCACCTTTGAGTCTACAACAGGATGAAAAATCAGACAACTGAAGGTGAAATGCCCCTTTTATTATGGACAATGTTCAAGTGGAGAGTGTGTCTTGCATCTGCAGTGACAATCAGGCATCCTAGTTTTTACCCCTGAATTGAGGCCTCAACATGATGCATCCAAGGGAGAGATGGGGGTCTGTGAAGCTGCTTTCCTTACCCAGAATAGCTACATTAAACCTATCAAGGTCAAAGGGTAAGGCCAGAGAAGGATGAGCTTTGAGACCTGCCACTGGAATAAAGGCATGGGCCCTGACCCTAGTATGTGTGTCCCGCGGTGGGAAGAGTAGAGTAGAAAGTATCCAGTTTGCAGGCAGCTTGGTCAGAAAGGGAAGCCCAGACGGGATGGATCCACACATGCTTATCTCCCTCTCCTGATATCAGCTGTCAGATAAGTCATCACTGTATCCAGAAAGGAGATGTGGAAAAGGTACTCATATTCCTTTTCACCATGGGAGCAAGAGCTTTCTATGGAAACATGAAGGCTGGGAAGAAGGGTGGCCTCTTGGAGATTCTAACCCCAACCAATATCCTCAGGCCCACTGCATTGGTCAAGACTCTTGTGGTTGCAATTGATTGAAACCCCAACTCAAACTTGCATAAGCCAAAGGGACCAGAGCAGTTCATTCAACTGCAAAATCCAGAGCTACTGCTCTCTTTTAACATTGTGCATTAGGAGCTCAAAGGGTAACATCAGGACCCTGCCCCTTTCCTTCCCTCAACTTTATTTTCTTCTTTTTTGACACAGTTCTCAGGCAGGTTGTCTGCTTGTGGTAACAGGATGGCTGCCATCTTGTACTCTCTCAGGAATTCTGGTGGGGGTAAAAAAAGAGTATCTCTTCCCCAAGATTCCAACAAAGATGCTGGAGATGAGTCTCACGGGCCTGGCGTGGGTCATGTGCCCATTCCTGAGCCAATCCCAGTGGCCATGGTGATGGATCACTTTGATTGGCTGGGCCTGGATCATACGCTCTCCCTCCATTGGAATAAGAATGTAGGGAAAAGTTTTATCCAACCCTGTGGACTAAAGGTGGGGGTGGAGATGATTCCCCAAGAAGACCAGAAGACCCAAAGAAAAAAAAATCAGTCTTTTACGTTTTTATGGATCCTTTTGGGCTTTTTAAAAATAAACTTTCATTTTAGTATAGTTTTAGATTTATAGAAAAATTGTAAAAGTAGTACAGAGAGTTCCCATATACCCCACACTCAATTTGCTCTATTGTGAACATCTTACATTCCTCTGGTACATTGTCACAATTAATACATCAATAATGATCCATGACTATTCACTAAAATCCATACTTTATTCAAATTTCCTTAGTATTTAGCTAATGTTCCTTTTCTGTTCCAGGATGCAATCCAGGAAACCATGACATTGAGCATCACGTCTCCTTAGATTTTTCTCGGCTGTTATAGTTTCTCAGATTTCTCCTTGTTTTCGTTTTCTTGACAGTTTTGCGGAAAGCCGGTCAGACATTTTATAGAATCTCCCTCAGCTGGGGTTTGTCTGACGTTTTTCTCGTAATTAGAGTGGGCTTGTGGGTTTTGGGGAGGAAGATCACAGAGGTAAAGTACCACTTTGGCTTTCACATCATATCAATAGTACATTGCTATCAGCATGACTTGTCGCTGTCGACGTTTGCCTTGATCATCTGGTTGAGGCCGTTTGTGTCAGGTTTTCCAGCTACAAAAGTGTTCATTTTCCTGGCTTTCCATACTGTGCTCTTCAGCAAAAAGTCACTAGCCAGAGTCCACACGTAAGGACTGGGAGTGACGTTCTATTGCTTTGAGGGTGCAGTATTTGCATTAATTATTTGAACTTTTTCTGTGCAGGAGACTTGTCTATTCTCCCTCATTTATTTATTTATCCAACCATTCATTTATATCAGCATGGACTCCTGGATATTTATTTTATACTTTGGGTATAATCCAATTCTACTTTGTTTATTTATTTTGCTCAAATTGTCCCAGCTTTGGCTTTGAGGGGTCTTCCCGTACTTGGCTCCCGTGTCTCTTTGGCTTACACCATCATCGTCTCTCCCCTTCTGCCCCCACTTCCTTGATTCCTGGCACTACAAGATGCTCCAGGTTTACCTTGTATATTTGTGTACTTCCTGTCCCAATGACAGAATCTGTCATTTCTCCAAGAATCCCTGGTTCCTCTTATCATGGAATGGTATTAGAGACCAAGATCTGCGTGTTAGATGTGCTTGTTGCTATTGGGGTGTCCATGCTTCTGGGCCTTTCCAGCTGACAGAGCAAGGAAGTACATGTAAATACGCCAACAGGTCTATATACACACATCTGTAAATATTTCTGGGTGTAACCATCAGTATCTATATTAAGCCAAACATGACTTCATACTTACGTGTTGAACACTGAGCCATCACCATGTGGATCCTCCTTGCCTTCTCTCCTTGCTTGTCCATAAGTTTTCACAGTGAGAACAGTGAGAAATCTGGTTCCCACCATCCGCTATCTATTTTCTTGATTGTTCGATTCCAGTATAAATGTATGGTGGTTTCAGAATTGTTAACCTCTCATCCCTTTGGATTTGATATTCTGCTTGTATTACCATTTACCTTGCCTTTTCACTAACTGTGTTATCCAATTGTGTAGTCACTCACTGCATGTGGCTTATTTAAATATGAATTTAAATTCATTAAAATTAAATAAAAGTAAATGTTCAGTTCCTCAGTACAGCAGCCACATTTCAAGTGGTCGATAGCCACCTGTGGCTAACAGACGGCGTTAGATATAGCACATTTCCATCATCACATACAGCTCTGTTGCACAGTCTAGTCCCTGTTTTTTCCTGCATTCCTCTGCTACGTGTCTGGTAGCCACAGGCCAGTTCTGTCTTCCTAGCCTTGGCCCGCAGAGAGAACCTTGGCCCAGGTCAGATCCAAGACCCACTTACCCAAGGAGGAGAGTTGAGACTCCTTACGCTGAGAGCTGGGAGCCAAACGGGCTCTGCCATGAAAAGCACAGTTCTGCATAATGGAGGAAGATACAGGTTCTTGTGGCTCATGGAGAAATACAGGACTGAGGTTGTGGGTTGATCGGAGAAAGCGTCCCATGGGAGGCCAATGCTCGAGTCAGGTTCTGAGGATTGCTGCTGGGATTGCAAGCTGGTCAAGGGCAAGCCAGGGAATGGAATAGCAGGTGAAATGTGTGGAGGCGTGAGAGTCCTGGATGTGTCATATTTGCCAAATGGAGCGTTAGGGAGTCAGTGTGTCTGGAACGGGGAATGTGTTTTGGAACTTGGAGGAAGTGGCAGGGAACAGACTTGGAGAGTTGGCTGTGGGTAGATGATGTCTTGCAAGCAGTTTTAGACTTTATTATGGAGATTGTGGGGGAGTTAGGAGAGAGTCTCGAGCAGGAGAATGATGTGATTTGATCTCTATTTTAGAAATATCACCCTGGGCGCTGTTGGATATTATTATTGCGGGGTGGAGCTGGAAATGGAAGATGTGGGTTAATATGTAGGAAGAAGAGGATCCAGGGTCCTTTTTATCTCTTTTAAACTTTCAGTAGTTCTTAAAATAGCCACCTTCTACTTCTTGAATCTCTAACCTCCATAGATTTTCTTGGAAACCCTCCCTCCTGGTCTTCTTGTCTTCCTGTCTATTTTTCTTGAGTGTATTAGTTTTCTATTGCTGCCAAAACAAATCCGCACAAATTTAGTGGCCTAAAACAAGACAACTTTATCATCTGAAAGCTCTGTAGTTTACAAGTCTGACACAGGTCTCCCTGGGCTAAAATCAAGGTGTCGGCAGCACTGCCTTCCCTTCCTGAGACGCTAGGGCACCATCCCTTTCTTTGCCTTTTCCAACTTCTAGAGGCTGCCCGCATTCCTTAGTTCATGGCCCTTTCTTCATTAAAGCCAGCAATGACGCATCCAGTCCTTCGCTCATCACATCCCTGTGACCTCTCTCCTGCCTCCCTCTTCCACTGCTGAGGATGCTTGTGATTACATTGGCCCACTCTGATGGTTCAAAACAATCTCTCCATCTCCCAGTCCTTAATTTAATTAGTCACATCGGCAAAGTCCTTTTTGCCAGGTAAGGGAATATATTCACAGGTTCCAGGCATTAGTGTGGACATCTTTAGGGGGCCATTATTCTGCTGATCACACTGAGTGTTTCAAAGACATTTCTGGAGTCCGTCTCTAAATTCACATTTATTCTTGGCTTTTCACCTGGTCCAGCTACTGGACTCGTATTTGGAATCTGTTGTTGTCTCTCTGCTACAGCCTCGTGAGGAAGGGAAAAGTATATTCGGGGGAGCTGTCGAGGATAGAAGGTGCATTACAATGGGGATGAGGTTGGTCTCCAGCATCTCAGAGCCCCCATGTTGCCCTGGCTACAGAGCATTGTCAGGTTTATGGTCCAGCTATGTGAGGGAGCAGAGTGAGGTCTACAGGACGAGTTCCCATCAGAGCCTATCGTGCTGCTCCGAGGAGCCAGAAAGGCAGGCGGAGGTCAAAACAGAGATGCCAGCATCACGGAACTGCGCAGGCAGACGGAGCTGCTCTCACGAACCTGATGAAAATGAGCACGGAGAGAGCCATGCAACCTCGAGGGGCAGCTTGTAATTGGATTCAGACCTCTGTTGGCACAAATTAGGACCTTGCTTTTCCCAGAAAAAGACATTATAAATTTTTTATGGGAACAGATACAGGGACTTTCGGCAAGGAGCAAAGCTCGCCTTAGCAACTGCTCGCCCTGCGATATTGGGCTTCGTCAGTCACAGTGGCTAGCTAGAATGATAAAGATAACTACTACTGAGTGAGTGTCCAGTGTGTCCTGGGCTCTTTACAACCATCACCTCTAGTCCTCATAGTAATCCTGTAGTCTGTTTCTGAAAGACGAGGAAACTGAGGCTTACAGAGATGTAAATAGGGAAGCCAGGATTTATATGAAGGTCTCCGTGATGCTAAAGCTGGGGCTCTTTCAAAGATACTACACTTGAGGGAAATAGCTGGGAAAGAGAGAAAAGGGAGTTAAAGATGCGCGGAATACCAAAATCCTTGGAGCAGCGATGTCAGCTTGTGGGGCTGTCCTGGAAATTGGTATTCACAACCAAGAGGGTGTTCAGAGGAGGCCGGTTCCGATGGTCAAGAGCCTGAGAACCGTATATGAGAACTGTTGCAGGGGAAGTTTAGTCAGTGTAGAGAGCATCTGGGAGAAGCTAACTTATCTTTCCGAATCCCTGAGGGTTGACACATGGAAGAACAGCCAAGCAGAAGTTACAGGGAAGTAGGTTTCTGTCTTCCAGGAGGAAGCACTCAATAGCCATCATGGCCCGCCACAAAAGTTCCAGCAGAGGTTGTCCGAACAGGTATCTGGCAGGCAGATTCCACAGGCTGCACAGGTGCCTCTAAGCTTCCTTCCACTCTAAGATTATGGAAGTTTTTCCTTTCTCTTTGCTTCTCTATTACCTGTCCACTTCGTAAAACTCTCTCCAAAAGCGTTTCCTCCAGAGAGCCTTCCCAGACCCCTGCAGCTCACCATGGCGTAGCCTCCTTGAAGAAATTTCCTTTTCCATATAGACCAGAGGCCAACAATCTTTGTCTGTAAAGGGTCAGATACTAAATATTTCAGGCTTTGTGAACGAAACGGTCTCTGTTGCAGCTCTCACCTCAGCCATTGTGGTAGGAGAGCAGTGACAGACAATACTTAAACAAATGGGGCAGCTGTATTTCAATAAAATCATCTCTACAAAATCAGGTGGGGGGCTGAATTTGGCCCCTGGGCAGTTGTTTGCTGGCCTCTGATCTAGATCATTTATTGTGTGAAAAATAAGGTCTTCTTTAGTTATCTTTGGCCACAAAGAAATTTATTATTATTATTTAAATCTTTAATTACTCTTTAATATTTTCCCGTGTTGTGTAGGCTCTATTCCCTTCATTAGATTGGAAAGCACTTTAGGGTAAAGGATCATTGTTGTTGTTTTTAATGCTGATGAGTTGATTCCAGCTCCTAAATGGCCTTGTGTACAGCAGAGCAGAACCCTGCCTGGTCTTTTTGCTGCATCCTCTCACCTTCCGGTGCTGTATCAGATGATGCTCCGCTGCTATTCATAGGGTTTTCATGGCCACTTTTTTCAGGACTCGGTGGCCAGATCCTTCTTCCTAGTCTGTCTTGGTCTGGAATCTCCACTGAGACCTGTCCACCATGGGTGACCCTGCTGGTATTTGAAATACCTGTGGCATAGCTGTCAGCCTCACAATGACATGCAACCAGCACAGTAGGACAACTGACAGACGGGTGGTGTGGGTCCCTGACCAGGAGCCAAACTCAGGCCATGGAGGTAAGAACATCAAATCTTAACCACTAGACCACCAGGCCTGGCTAAAGGATCATATTCATCTTTAGCCTCAGAAATCTAGTATGATGACTCCAATCTTAGTGCAATTTAACTGAGCCTTACGGCTTTGGACAAAGAGGCATGGAATCATCAACATTTAAGCAGGCCAGAATGGATTGCAGAGATCAACTGGTTAAAAACCCCCATTCTCAGATGAAAACCCTGGAGCCTAGGCAAGAGCAATGTCTTTCCCAACATCACACAACTACTTAGAAGCAGAGTTTCTGACGTGTTGGCAAATGGTCTCATTCTGCACTGTTGGGAGTCAGGGTGGCTTCAGTTGCACCAGACAGTCACCCATCCTGGGCCAGCTCTTCGCCGGGCAGAGAAGTAGGAGCTGGAGAGGCACAGGAGAGGAAAGCTCAGCCTCTACCCTCAAGAAGTGTGTTGAATTGAGATGGGGGAGTCAGACACACCACACACCTCCGGTCTCCCTTCCTGCCACCTTCAGTGAATTCTCCCAGGGAGTCAGCTTCATACAATGACACTGTGCACTGCGTCCTCTTGATAATCATGGCTGCCATTTACAGGGCAGTTCCCACAGACCTAGCATTGTTTTAAGCACTTTGAATGCATTTAATTCCCTTTTCTCAGATGACCCCAAGCCGTCTTCCTACAAACATATTAAAATTTTAATTAAGAGAACACACCATGGCACACACACGTCCCCCATTAAGTGTGTTGCTTCATTAAGTATCTCACTGCTGACATGCAATGGGAATTTCTGGGTGATCTCAGTCAGCAGAAATCCATTTACCTCGACAGCGGGGGAAAAGTGTAGCAATTTTGAGTCAGGCCCAAGGCTTTATGGTGTTCTTTCAGCTGGACACCCCATTTGGGCATGCTCTCTTTGGTCCCCTCAGGTGATGGGCTTTGGAAGGACACATTTCTGCTCCTCAGCCCTCAGACCCGCATGCACATATGAATTCCTGCTGTTCCCACAGCCCCATCTTCTGAAGAACTTTCTTGTATTAGTGACATGATTCGAGCCGTTGTCAGGCCAAATTCCCATCATAGCTGGGGAGATAAACAAAAAGATGCTTGCCTTCAGTAAACTCCTTTAAACTATTAGCTCCACAGGTATAGTCTGGAATTCATGATAGGCACTTAATAGATATTTATTGATCCATCATTTATTTTTCCATAAAAATGTGCTCACACAGTGTTGGTAACACAATATTCACACCATCAATTTTCTGTCAAACTCCAGGGGCTTGACAGTGAGGTGTGTTCACGCCCCAGTCCTCTCTTGCTTATTTTCTGCTGCCTGTATCTGATGGTGAATGTGCTCATAGGGAAACAATGGGAGGGAGGCCTTTCTCTTTTATCTTCAGTTACCGTGCTTAGATTCAAGCCAACCTTCTCCTGTGTCCATTTGGATGCCCGTAAATTGGCACTTGAAGAGGAGGACAGAGGAAGAAGGATCAGTATCGTCAACCAAGATTCTGTGCTTGGAAAGCTGTGTTCAAAACTGAGTTGAAGTCTGTTGCAACACAAATTCTGGGGAAAAGATGATGTTCACCCAGGCTGACAGCATGGTGCATTTTATAAAAGCACAATCGTGTGGAGCTGGCTGCAGTTGACCTAATCAGACCAGGCAGAAACAGGGGAAGTAGAGAAATGGAGGTGTGTTTGTCTCCCCAGGGAGAGTGATGGAAAAATACAAGGAGAGAGAGCTGGACTAGGGGACCAGATTCCAGGCTCAGCTCTGCTGCTTCCGGTAGAGTAACTTGGGGCAAATTACTTAACTTCTCAGAGGACAAAGGAAAGAGCAGTAGAAAGGGGTGTATTTAGTGTTCCTTAATGTGCTGCCACACCGACTGTTAGGGCTTCTCGGGAATCAGGACACATGGCTTTGATTCTGAACCAGACAATGAGACACCCTGTAGTGGATTGACTAGTGTCCCCCCAAAAGATACGTTCAGGTCTGAATGCCTGGTACCTGTGACTGTGACCTTATTTAGAAAAAGAGTCTTTGCAGACGTACTTAAGTTAAGGATCATGAGATGAGGGGATCATCCTGGATCATCTGGGTGCCCTAAATCCAATGACGGGTGTCCTCATAGGAGAGAGACACACAGAGGAGAAGGCACCGTGAAGATGGAGGCAGAGACTGCAGTGAGGGGGCCACAAGCCCAAGAACGCCAGGGCAGCCACCAGAAGCTGGAAGAGGCAAGAAATGGATTGCCCCCTAGAGCCCAGATGGAGTATGGTCCTGCTGACACCTAGATTTCAGGCTTCCAGCCTCCAGAACTGTGAGACAATAAATGCCTGTTTTCTGAAGCCATTCAGTTTATGGTAATTTGTTATTGTAGCCACATGAAACTAATATACACCCCCAAAGACACGTAGAAAGAGGGATCTGGGCCAGGAATCAAGCAAAGCTGTGATTTTTCAAATTGCATTTAATTTTTCTGAATTAAGACCCCTCAGCTTTTTCTACTGGAGCTTTCTGCCCAGTCTACTTTGAGCATGAGCTCTTGATAGCTAAGCTCCTGGAGCATGTGAACACTGGTGTCCTTGCTGCCTGCTTCCGCTGAAAGGATGGAATGCCATTGTCCCTGCCACAGCCCAGAGCCATGCAGACCAGTGGGAAGATAGCCAGCTGGCTGGTTCCGCAGCTATGTGGAGCTATCAGAGGAGGTGGCCTTTCACAACAAGACTATATTTTTAAGGCTGTCAAAATCAAGAGTGTGACCTCTGGAGAGCTGTCATGGCAGGATTGGTCCCTGATGCAGGCAGAAGCTCTGGACAATGATCTTTGGGACTCTGCAGGCATCGCGGTGAGGGATCAGCTCCCTATACTTTGGCGCCGGCAATTATACCTTTTGCTTATGCTTCTGTCCTCCAGGAGTCCTATCTTTGGGTATTTCCTTCCTCCCACAGTGGGGTGGAGTGAGAATGAATTTCAGACTCAAAGAGAAGCCGGCTCCTCATCCAGCACTGACCCTTCTAGCTGTGTGACCTCGGGCAGTATCCTTAATCCTATGGGGACTTTGTGTCCTCATTCACAATGTGCAGCTGATGACAGCTACTTTGCAGGGCTCTCGATGATTCAGTATCTGCTGAAATAATTGCAGCTAATATTTCCTAAATATTTACTACGTGTCAGGGACTATGCTAAGCACGTGACAAGCCTTTTCTCATTTAATTCTCATCTCCATGGAGTACAAGAGGAAACAAAGACTGAAAAAGATTAAGTAACTTGCCCCAGATTATCTAACTAGTGTGGGGGCAAAGCTGGACGCAGGACTGTCTTCCATAAAATCTGTGCTTGAATCCTTATGCCGTATTGCCAGGTGTTCTGTGAGTAAATTTATTATTCTGGTTGCATGGGTTGTGTCTCAAGATTACCTTTTTTCCCCTGTGAGTCTCTGCAATATCCTTTCCCCCCCCCCTTTTTGTATTAGTACAGGGCAGAGGTGGCAGATCATGGCCCACATGCCAAATCTGGCCCACCATCTGTTTCTGTAAATAAAGTTTTATTGGAACACAGTCACACCCATTCATTTACATATAGTCTGTGGCTCTGTGGCTGCTTTTGCACTACAACAGAAGAATTGAGTAGCTGCAACAGAGACCATCTGGCCTGCAGAACTGAAAATATTTCCTCTCTGGTGCTTTACAGAAAAAGTTTGCTGACTTTGGAGTAGGGGAGCGGGCAGGAGCTTTGCAGTTAGGAAGAACTGGGTTCAAATCCTGACTCTCACCATTTCCCAGGTCTATGAGCATAGGCTAGCCCTTCAGACCTCTGGCCCTTGTTTTCCTTTGGGAAGCAGGCAGGCTGACAGCCATCCCTGAGGGTTCAATGAGAACGCCTAGCCCAGTGCCCGAACACAGGAGGATAGCTCTGTTTCTCCTCCTCTCTGTTTGTCCTCCTCCTCTCCCTCTCACGACGAATCTAACCAGAAACATTGCCTGGCAGCCTCCTGCGTAGCCTCCTCAGCCTTCCTGGAAGGAGGGTGCTTCACTCTCTCCAGTCCTGGGTGGTCTACAGGCTTCCCCACCCAAACTCTGCCCTGGCCATTCACGTGGAACACATCTGCCTCTTCTTGTAGGCTTTCCAGCCTCTGAGAGACCCAGGACCCTCCTCTGATGGAGAACGGGACCAGTCCGGCCAGCTCCAGACATCCCTCCTCTTAGCTGGGCAGAAATCTGGCTTCCCCACAGCGAGCAGCCTTTAGATTCTTTGAAACATACCGCCGCCTGGCCCCCGTTTCCCTTGACTCCCTGCCAAACCTATTACACGTGTCGGAGCAGCAAGGGAGGAAGAATTACGATTTCCATTTGGCTTCTGCGGCCGCTTAGTCTAATTTGCACTGGCTTTGAAATATAGCGATTGCTGTTTTTGTTGTTTGGATTTGGAGGCTGTTTCAAGTTCTGTCTCTTTTTCCCCCTTTTCTCTTAGCTCTTTCTCTTTCTGGGATGAGGGTGGGGGAGGAGGTACCATAAGTGGAAAAAAAAAAAAACTACAGCTTAGCTGCCCCAATCGGAGCCCCCCTCTCCTGCATGGACTCATTTCTCCAGCACCAGATTTCATTAACTGAAGGGCTGCGTTGCAAAGCGAAGCATGATAATGAGGTTGTAGCTAATCAGAACATATGGAATGTTTTCACCGTTAGTTCCAATTCCCGACTTGGGAGGGGGTGCGCTGGGGGGGCAGCTCAATCAGGATTCCATTACCCAAGTGGGGATGCATGGATGATCCCCAGCTCCCTTCTCTCTGGGTGTTGCCTCCCTCTCCTATTCCCATCCTCCACCCTGCAGCCCCGGCCAGCCCTCCTGGGGGAGATCACGGCCATCGGAAATGAATGGAAGTTCACAGAATCAAGGACTGCTCTTGCCGAAGAAAGCCTCCAGTCACCCTATAAGAACTCTTCCATTCTTTTCTGCTTGACTTCTTGGCAGGTCTGACACTACTGACCAGGCTCCCTTGACCTTGAATGGGTTCTGGGACATTGGTCTCACTTGCTTTTCCTCCTCCCTCTCTTGAGGTTTCTTTTTCTTTTCTTTTTTTTTTTTTTTTTGAGGAAGATGAGCCCTGAGCTAACATCTGCTACCAATCCTCCTCTTTTTGCTGAGGAAGACTGGCCCTGAGCTAACATCCATGCCCATCTTCCTCTATTTTATATATGGGACGCCTGCCACAGCATGGCTTGATATGCAGTGCATATGTCTGCGCCCGGGATCTGAACAAGCGAACCCCAGGCCTCCGAAGTGGAACGTGCAAACTTAACTGTTGCACCACCGGGCTGGCACCTGGAGGTTTCTTTGTTTGCAGGTTCATTTGTGCATCTTTAGAAACACCGTTATTGCTACGTACAGTTAGGAAGCTTCGAGACTCAAAATAAAATAACTACTGTAGTACTTCCCAGATATCTGTCCAACTGCCTTACCCAATCCTCTTTATCTCTGTCTCCTCTTTCTCTCTCTTTCTTTGCACAGACTTTAAATGCCAGTTGCTGGCTGGGCACTGGAGATACACAGATGGGGGGCTACTGCCACGGGCCCAAAGGACATCACAGTCTATGGCCTGTGGCCGTCACTCCCCTTCCCTCTCTACATGCCATTCCTGAATTGTCCACCAAATGCACACTTCTGGGTTCCAAGGCGGCAGAGACTAAAATGTTTCCTAGTTTTAATCTTTGTTATGGAGCCTCTCCAACAGATTCTAACTTAGTAGGAGTTTAAGATCCATGTAGAGCCAGGAAGGACTTTAAAGGCCATAGCTGGGCCTGGCTGGGTGGTGTAGTGATTAAGTTCGTGTGTGCTGCCTCAGCGGCCTGGGGTACACGGGTTCAGATCCTGGGCGCCGACCTATACACTCCTTGTCAAGCCATGCTGTGGTGGTGTCCCACATACAACATAGAAGAAGATTGGCACAGATGTTAGCTCAGGGACAATCTTCCTCACCAAAAAAAAAAAAAAAAAGGTCCATAGTGGTGAATAACCTCATTTAGCAAAAGAAATCATGAGGATTCAGAGAGGGAAATCACTTACCCAAGACCGTGTTGCATGAAAGTGGCTGGTTCATACAGTGGTATCTTCTGAACATCATCTCTAACCACCATCCCCATCACAAATGCATCATGTACGAAGGGTCACAGACTCTGCGGCAGATGCTCTTGGTGCCCTACACGGGCGCCATGGCGGGCCCACTCTCCTCCCCCCATCCTTCCTCAGCTGCTGCAGGCATTGGTGGCTAACGGCTCCCACCTACATTCTTCTATGAATGATTGTCCTTGACTGATGTTGTTGCTTGCCCAGCTGCTTGGGAGATTAAGTTCCCCACCCACCCTAGGGTGCAGCCCATGACCAATGACTCTTGTGTGGCACTAAGGCCCCAGCTCTATTGCATTTGGGCAAGACAACCTCTGTGCTGCAATTCATACCCTGGGTTCCCGGATGAATCAAGCCAAGTCTAGGCTTCTACTGAAGTGATGTTGTGGTCTAGTTTCTTCCCTACTCAGTCCTGCTTCCTCACTGCCCTCCAGGTTTCTCCCCCATCTCAGGCCCAGCTTCTTGGAAACCTACTCTCTGCCAAGTGCCACCACCTCATCTGCCTGAGTGAGCCTCAGTTTCCCCATCTCTTAAGTGAGGCAGTTGTCCTTCAACATGGCTGCTGAGGTTGTGCAGGCAAAAATCATGCTATAAATGCCCTCTGCATGGCCGCAGAAGTCCACACAAAGAGGTGGCCTTCATCCCTGTCCTTTGTCCTACTCAGAGAGCACCACAGGTCCTTGAATATGTCAGATGACGAGGTGGGGGGAGGTATTTCTCTGGGAGAGCAATGAGGATGTCTTGACTGAAGTAGAAGTGGTTATGAAAAGACTGGATGCCAGCACAGGAGCATGAAGCACTGTCTCTCTTCTGCCAAGTGTTATGCCACATGGACACAGCAGTTTAATTTCCTCCAGGCAGATCTGGTTTGGATGGCACAATGCAGGTTAAGTTGCCTTCATCTAAGAATCAATCAGGATTAAATGACAAGAAGGACCCACATTTAAGAAGAGGACGATCAGTCTGGATTGCAGTCAAGCATTTTTCTTTTCCATGCTTCTCAACTCACATTCATCCAAGAACTTAAGGATGCTCACTGCTGGAACATTCCATCTAGAAGTCAGTGCGAAGAAACCCATGTTTATTGAGGACTTTTTATATGCAAAGACCGGGCATGGCGGGTGGGAACACACAGTTTGATGGGGAAGATGCATTCACGCACACACACAATTAGGTGACTAAAAGGATTCCAGTGTTGTTTAAATGGGAAAGGTTTATAACTAGAAGGATCTTGGATTTCTCTAGCACATGACCTTTGAGGTGCTCTATCTCCATCACCAACTCCCTGGTCGGGGCTCCATCCCTTCTTTCTAGGACCAGAGCAATTGCCTCCTCACTGGTCTCTCCACATCTAATCTTACATTTTTCCCATCCAGTCTCAACACAGCGAACTATGGTGAGCTTTTAAAAGGGTAGATTATTTGATGGCACCCCTGTGCATTCCCCCTCATGTATAGGAGATCTTAGCTCCCCGCACTCTTGACCTTGCTCCTTGACTCCAGATACTTTGGCCATTACAGCTACTCTTCTTCCTGGCACACATGCTTTTCCCTCTGCCTGGAACTCCTACCCAACTTTTGGCTCTTAGCTTGACCACACCTCCTCAGGGAAGCCTTCGCTGCCCATCCGAAGCTGGTCAGCCTCCCCTCTATAAGGCCTCACATCGCCCAAACTCTGCCTTTGGGGAGCGTGTGGAGATTATTTACTGACTAAGGAATATGTCATTGGTGGCCTGAATGTTTCATTCACTGCTGTTTCCCTGAGTCTATCATAGTGTCATGCACACTCTAGGCTTTTGATGATATGAATAACAGAGAAGTTGAATCAGACAAACTGATCATATTGCACCCCTATTTTGATCTCTATCACTCTCTTTCCTTTTTTCCTCCCAAATCCTTGGGCTGGTATGTCATAGCCTGGTAATAACACTGACCATAAATAGCACTTATTGGCGTTCTTTAAATTTCATAAGATGCCTTCACATGCGTTCCCTAACTTGACCCTTACAGTAAGCCTATGAGGTGGTTAGCATTGTTCCCACTTTACAGATGGGAAAATTGACCCCTGGTGGGATGTAGGTGTTTGGCAGATGCTGGTGCCATCTCTGCTGCTTATTAGCTGTGTGAGCTGGGACAAGTCAGAAAATTCTCTGAGCCTCAGTTCTTTCAAGGGAGCTGAGCAAGTCAAGCTCTTCCTGAGCATTTCCATAGCACCCCTGCCTACCCACACCATGGTGTGTTTTACACCGTATTTTAATTTTTTTTTGAGGAAGATTAGCCCTGAGCTAACATCTGTCGCCAATCCTCCTCTTTTTGCTGAGGAAGACTGGCCCTGAGCTGACATGCATGCCCATCTTCCTCTATTTTACATGTGGGATGCCTGCCACTGCATGGCTTGACAAGTGGTGCGTAGGTCTGCACCCGGGATCTGAACCGGCGAACCCCGGGCCGCCGAAGCAGAACATGCGAAGTTAACTTCTGAGCCACTGGGATGGCCCTCGTATTTTAATTTTTAACAAAATTCTTCTCTCTCCTGCACCAGACCTGAAGCACCTTGAGGGTTGGGATTGTGTACTATTCGCAAGCACAGTGCCTGGCTCAGAGTAGGCTCTTTTCTTAGTCTGTTCCAGCTGCTATAACAGAATACCATAAACTGAGTGGCTTGTAAACATCAGATGTTTAATTTTCACAGTGCTGGAGTCTGGAAGCCCGTGATCAAGGTGCTGGCCGATTTGGTGTCTGGTGAGGCTGGCCTCCTGGTTCATAGATGGCTGTCTTCTCGCCGTGTCCTTACACACTGGAAGGGGTGAGGGAGCTCTCTGCGGTCCCTTTTATGAGGGCTGATTCCATTCATGAGGACTCCACTCTCATGACCTAATCACCTCCCAAAGGCCCCACCTCCTAGTATCATCACACTGGGGTTAGGATTCAACATATGACCTTTGAGGGGACACATTCGATCCATAACAGTCCTCAAAATGTTTCCTGAGTGAAAATCTAGTAAGACAATGCATGGGGAAGATCTCCTAAATCATCTCCCAAATCGTGATGCTAACGTGATGACCACTGTATCATCAGCACAGGGCAGGAAATGACCACGGGCTTTGGAGTCGGCCGACCTGCCATCAAGACCGGCCGTCCCTCTGGGCAGCGGCCTCGGTGGCTCCGAAGGTTAAACCTCATTGCTAAGCACACAGGAGGGACTCAGGATGTGGACATATCAATTAAAACGGTTGCTTGAACTCATCTTGCAAGGGCCAGAGGCATAGCATGTATCTCTATGATTTGTACAGAAACTTCTAGGTCCCTGAATCATTAAGAATCACTCAGAATTGAGTGGGGCTGAGCCCGCCTTTTAAGCCCGTGATTGCAAACTTGAGTCACTACATCATGCCCCTGATTGGGTTTTGTCTTGATTTCGGTTGTGTGTGTCTGTTGAGTTCCACTTCCCACTGAGTCACTCAATTAAACCCCCACGTTTCCTCACCTAGGAAGTGATGGGAAAGCTGGCGACAAGCACCTATTTCTGTGACTCTGCTTTTTATTTTCTTGTGTACCTCCTAGTAAATACTCTATTAGATCTGAAGAATTGTTTAAGAAAAGAATGTTAATTTTTTTATAGCAATTATTTATCTGTCAGCGTCTTTCTCCATTCCCTTGCCCTTGGTTAGAATGACCCTATGGGGGCATTTTGCTGTCAGGCAACCATGGTGTGTGTATGTGCATGTTTGTGTGTATGTATGTGTGCCTGTGTGTGCTTATGTCTCTTGCATGTGTGTGCAATGTGTGCATGTGTGTCTCTGTGTATGTGTGTATGCATATGTATGCGTGTGTGTGTGCACGCATGTGTCTC